>NC_088210.1:5049329-5243556 GCF_037126465.1 Ornithodoros turicata
GTGTAACATTCATCCTGCAAACAAGAAAATGAACTTCGTTTCAAAGGTTACTATTCACAGTTACATTTATTGGTAGGGCGGAATTACTAAGCCATTACCTGTTGGGGCTCCCCAAATGTCAAGTTGCGCCGTCTTCTGCATTACGAAAATTGAACCCCCTGCATTACGATTATGCATTATCTGCATTACGATTATGAACCCCCAAGCGACAGGGTATTTAGCAGTTTAGCCGCGGATCCCAACCTCAAAATCTTCCGTGTATTTCTTGTCGTCGGATTGATCCCTGTGACGAAGTGGCTCAACTGCATGATAAGCTACAACACAACGAGTCATCAATAAGTGGCTACCATAATGTGAAAAACATCAAACGAACGGCATAATATTTACTCTTGCCAGGGCCAACGGCGTGCCGTTGGCATACTCCACCAACGGTTAGGTCCTACCAGTGATGACCAGTAGTTAACTACATGTAGTTAAACCAGACTTGTGCCCGTTACCGAAAAAAAGGAACTAAATACCGTTACCCGTTACTTCAGAAAAAAGTAACTAAATACGTTACTCGTTACCAACATACAAAAGTAACGAGTTCTCGTTACTCACAGGTAACGAGTTACTTTTACGTTACCGCAGCATAGTTAAAGGAGCCAACAAACACGCCGTCACTTGCCTTCAACTCTTTATTAATGAGGAATTGCACTCCAGGAGAAGCTCATACTCGAAATTTGTCGTCCGTCCTTCGTGTTCCGTGTCCCTCGGCCCGTTACCATGAATCTATATCAGTTTGCCTGAACCTTCTCCCTTGTTTCCGAAGTGGGGGTGAGCGGAGATTACGAAAACACAAGAAAAAACACTGGTTTTCGTGCCACAGATCACCAACGGTTCACCAAAACAGACGAGGGGTTGCGTCATAATTTAGAGCTCTCAGAAGCTTAGCAAAGATAAGAAAAGTCGAAACGCGTTTTTTGTAGCCATAGCACAATTGGTGGCCATTCTTGGGAAGGACTGATGGTCGGAGATTACGGAAACAAGAGAAAGGACAACAACACACAGTGAGGGACTGCAATAATACTTTGAGTCACACGTCACGCAGGTCAAATCTGCAGGCATTGCACCACACGGAATGCCGAAATGTGCTCCCCGTGCTCAAGAAAAGGAACGAGTAACGTCAGTAACGAGTTACCAACTTTTGTAACTGATTCCGTTACTATTACAATTTTTTAAAAAGTAACTGAATCGTTACTTCGTTACCAAAAAAAGTAACCGTTACCAGGTAACGAGTTACTTGTAACGAGTTCGGCACAACTCTGAGTTAAACTACTAGTGAAACTACTGAATGTAGTTAAAAAGTAGTTATCAACTACTTGCAGAAATCTAGTGGCAACTACTAGTCGAACTACTATTTTAAGTAGCTAACTACAGTGGTTAGGTTACTGAAGGCACCGACTACTTCCGATTTTGCCGCAAGCTTTACGGCACGATTGTGCTTCCGACTTTTACCTTGAGCTACTTGTTTGATGAGAACGGAGGTGCAGAGCAATTGTGTCGTGCATGTGTACTAAACCTTCACTTTTAATGATTGTCTAGCGAAGTCTCATTTGCTGTGAAATAATTCTGCAACTTAGTTTATCGCGTAGGCACAGAAAGAATCCCGCCGCAAGCTTTGTATTTGACGAATGGCTTGAGCCAAAGTTTATTATTGCTTGTGATTCATATTTAAGTGTCCAAGAACAGTACAAAAGATTGGTGGACAACACTAAGTAGTTATAGATGTAGTTAAACTACATTGGAGTAGTTAAAAAAGTAGTTTCAACTACTCCCCTGAAAAGTTGTTGAAATACTAGTTAAACTGCTCAATCACAAAGTAGTTAGTAGTTATAGTTGAACTCCTGCAGAAGTAGTTAGTGGCCATCACTGGGTCCTACCCCCGCCTTCCCTTAGAAAGCGTTTGACTATACGACAATCTACGTTTAATACGCTTTTTCCAGGAGTTCTTCGGTAAGAGTCCAGCCATGTGAGATCACCCCCGTAATGAAGCATTGAGACACATTAAAATATCATGTAGCTTTTTTCTGAAACGCTGTCAACCGGTCAGTTGCTTTAACGTTAATCGCCTGTGTACCGCCGCTGTGGTCCCGTGTGTGTCGCCTGTGTGGCTATACCAGCCACATAGTGTGTGGCTGGTGTGTGCGAAAATAACTAGACCGCCCGCGTTCGGCAACCCGTGTAAGCTTAGGCGATTCTACCTCACCAGAAATGCTTCACCTGAGGCACAGCACCGAAAACGGCGGTACATTTGGAGCCCAATGAATGAGTATAGCGATATCTCATTGTGTTTCCGATATTTTGTCATATTCCCTTTCCAAAAGGCACGATGCTGTGCTCTCTGCCCCGAACAATAAAGATGCAAAACACAGTTTTAAATGTACGATCAGTACGCTCACACTGTTTTACAGTTGATCGTATGACGGAAACTATAGCTTCGTAGCCATCTATGCACCTATGCAGTATGTTATACATACCTGTATGTGTTTAACAAATGTGAGCGACAAAGTGAGACAATGCACAGAATAACACAAATTATGTTCCTAACTATTCAGTTACGCTCAGCTTATAAAAGTTAAACCAACACTAAAAAAAGTAGAGACTGAAGCACTTTTTACATTCATTAAGCTACAGGTTGGGACAGAAAGTTTACAGGACACTCGAACGACGCACGACATAAGTATCCCCTACGTCAAAAGTATCTTCGGATCTATTCTCAGGGCACTTCTACTTTTAGGCATACGAACCTTGTTTAAACCCTTGTCAATTTCGTGTTCACCCGCCTGGTTGGCACACGGGGGTGATGGACGATAAGGAACAGCCGCAAGACCCGCAGGAGACGCTTAGGTGTTCCCTCTCCTTCTCTACACTCTCAAAATTAACTTCACCACATAGCGGTACCTTAGCCAATCATCATCCCGGATGACAACGTTTCTCTCCTTGGATTTGATAAGTACGGGTGGCGTACGCCTTTTCTTTCTTTCTCCTCTTTTTCTTTTTTTTTTTTTTTGTGCCGATGATGCCGTACATATGGAGTCTTCAACAAACCGTGCGAAAGCGGTGTCATTCGAGAGGAATGATGAACTGTTGGCTAGGAGCTTGGAAGCTAGGAGCTAGGAGCTAGGAGCTTGGAAACGGTGTCATTCGAGATGAACTGTTGGCTAGGAGCTTGCTAGGTGTTGTAGTTAATTTTCAAGAGTGTGCCCACTAGTTCACAGTGCTCGCGGCGCGTTCGTCATTATCCGTGATAACAGCACGCTATCTCACCTACGGAACGACAGAACCGGCAGTGCTGATTACCAGTCGCTTTGAGAAGGAATATCAAAGCGTCTCTTGCGGCTGTTCCTAATCCTCCGTCAACCCCGTGTGCCAACCAGGCGGATGAACACGAAATTGACAGCCCTATAGCTGATCTAAAGAGCGCATTGTTGCACTGCTCCGCGCAGGAAGTATGTAAACCGAGACCGACTAATTACTCGAAAAAATCACTAAGTGTCGATGCGTTTTTTTTTTCTTTTTTCTTGCTATGTATTTCGCTGAAGGTCCCAATGAGTAAAACAGAAGTTCCATAAGCGCGCGAAGTAAAAGTCAAAAGTTAAGATGCTTATCTAATTAGTGAGCGTATGCAAATGAGCCGCTGACTACCCAGTTCATGGCCGATGTCCCAAGGGTCTTTACCGAAAAGAAATTTCTTCGATGGCGCCACCTGTTCACGAATTATTCAGCCGCGGGATTTTCGCCGGGCGCCCTGTATAAGGACAGTGAGATAAACAGTATTATTCAGGTCAGGATTGTATACGCTGTATTTATCGGTGTGTAACGCGAAGTGTGCCTAAGAAATTACACGTTCGACTTCGGAAATGCGGACACACTGGCCCGAGAACAAAGATGGGGACCTCGAAAGTTCCTAGAATCGTAGTACATCCGACGTGAGCAAACAGCATGCAAAGCAAACCGCGGCCTTCTTCTGCTACGTCAACACTACGTCATCACTACGTCATCGAAAGCCGCGAATGCGGGGAATTCGTTCATGGCTTCTACGACTTTCGCGACCCTTCTTGGCCACACCGTGCTCTGAACGCAGGGAATGCCGGCACTACATTCCTCCGCATCACACTCTACTCTATATAATTATTCTATTTGTACTCAAAGTACGCTCGTGTAATACGTATTACGTCGTTCTGATAACTGAAGATAACAGTAGCGAAACATATATTTATTGTATTTCACACATCGTCCTGTAAAGCGATGCCCACTGCGCACAGCAGACGGGATGCATCTACACATGTCTCCCCACAGTCGACAAATTTAGGAGAGAGAACTGACGTTTTGAGGCTGGAACAACATAGAAAGGACAAACACATACAAGGCCTCAAATTGCCTAAGAAATGAACGAAGAAAGAAGAAGGATGAAAGTCACTGAAAAGGTTAGCCAGCTGTAGTACTCGAGCAGTGAGCAGTGAGATGGAATCTGTATTTTAGGACCGCATGGCTAGGCATGTGTCGTCGAGTTCCTCGTTGCAGTTTTGTTTCTTGCACTTCAGCTCACTTGTAGGGGATGTAGCTACGCATATGCACGTACAGTTCGGTGATTGGGAGGGGTGATGTGTTTCTATTTTTAGCTTTTCACCTTTTCTTTTCTTTTCTTTCTCCTTTTCTTTCTCCTTGTGGGAGTAGCAGAATTCGTCAGTGACGAATTCAATATCTTCCGGGTTTTTTTCTATAATCAAACTCAAACTTAAACTCATGAACGAAGAAAGAAGAAGGATGAAAGTCACTGAAAAGGTTAGCCAGCTGTAGTACTCGAGCAGTGAGCAGTGAGATGGAATCTGTATTTTAGGACCGCATGGCTAGGCATGTGTCGTCGAGTTCCTCGTTGCAGTTTTGTTTCTTGCACTTCAGCTCACTTGTAGGGGATGTAGCTACGCATATGCACGTACAGTTCGGTGATTGGGAGGGGTGATGTGTTTCTATTTTTAGCTTTTCACCTTTTCTTTTCTTTTCTTTCTCCTTTTCTTTCTCCTTGTGGGAGTAGCAGAATTCGTCAGTGACGAATTCAATATCTTCCGGGTTTTTTTCTATAATCAAACTCAAACTTAAACTCATGAACGAAGAAAGAAGAAGGATGAAAGTCACTGAAAAGGTTAGCCAGCTGTAGTACTCGAGCAGTGAGCAGTGAGATGGAATCTGTATTTTAGGACCGCATGGCTAGGCATGTGTCGTCGAGTTCCTCGTTGCAGTTTTGTTTCTTGCACTTCAGCTCACTTGTAGGGGATGTAGCTACGCATATGCACGTACAGTTCGGTGATTGGGAGGGGTGATGTGTTTCTATTTTTAGCTTTTCACCTTTTCTTTTCTTTTCTTTCTCCTTTTCTTTCTCCTTGTGGGAGTAGCAGAATTCGTCAGTGACGAATTCAATATCTTCCGGGTTTTTTTCTATAATCAAACTCAAACTTAAACTCATGAACGAAGAAAGAAGAAGGATGAAAGTCACTGAAAAGGTTAGCCAGCTGTAGTACTCGAGCAGTGAGCAGTGAGATGGAATCTGTATTTTAGGACCGCATGGCTAGGCATGTGTCGTCGAGTTCCTCGTTGCAGTTTTGTTTCTTGCACTTCAGCTCACTTGTAGGGGATGTAGCTACGCATATGCACGTACAGTTCGGTGATTGGGAGGGGTGATGTGTTTCTATTTTTAGCTTTTCACCTTTTCTTTTCTTTTCTTTCTCCTTTTCTTTCTCCTTGTGGGAGTAGCAGAATTCGTCAGTGACGAATTCAATATCTTCCGGGTTTTTTTCTATAATCAAACTCAAACTTAAACTCATGAACGAAGAAAGAAGAAGGATGAAAGTCACTGAAAAGGTTAGCCAGCTGTAGTACTCGAGCAGTGAGCAGTGAGATGGAATCTGTATTTTAGGACCGCATGGCTAGGCATGTGTCGTCGAGTTCCTCGTTGCAGTTTTGTTTCTTGCACTTCAGCTCACTTGTAGGGGATGTAGCTACGCATATGCACGTACAGTTCGGTGATTGGGAGGGGTGATGTGTTTCTATTTTTAGCTTTTCACCTTTTCTTTTCTTTTCTTTCTCCTTTTCTTTCTCCTTGTGGGAGTAGCAGAATTCGTCAGTGACGAATTCAATATCTTCCGGGTTTTTTTCTATAATCAAACTCAAACTTAAACTCATGAACGAAGAAAGAAGAAGGATGAAAGTCACTGAAAAGGTTAGCCAGCTGTAGTACTCGAGCAGTGAGCAGTGAGATGGAATCTGTATTTTAGGACCGCATGGCTAGGCATGTGTCGTCGAGTTCCTCGTTGCAGTTTTGTTTCTTGCACTTCAGCTCACTTGTAGGGGATGTAGCTACGCATATGCACGTACAGTTCGGTGATTGGGAGGGGTGATGTGTTTCTATTTTTAGCTTTTCACCTTTTCTTTTCTTTTCTTTCTCCTTTTCTTTCTCCTTGTGGGAGTAGCAGAATTCGTCAGTGACGAATTCAATATCTTCCGGGTTTTTTTCTATAATCAAACTCAAACTTAAACTCATGAACGAAGAAAGAAGAAGGATGAAAGTCACTGAAAAGGTTAGCCAGCTGTAGTACTCGAGCAGTGAGCAGTGAGATGGAATCTGTATTTTAGGACCGCATGGCTAGGCATGTGTCGTCGAGTTCCTCGTTGCAGTTTTGTTTCTTGCACTTCAGCTCACTTGTAGGGGATGTAGCTACGCATATGCACGTACAGTTCGGTGATTGGGAGGGGTGATGTGTTTCTATTTTTAGCTTTTCACCTTTTCTTTTCTTTTCTTTCTCCTTTTCTTTCTCCTTGTGGGAGTAGCAGAATTCGTCAGTGACGAATTCAATATCTTCCGGGTTTTTTTCTATAATCAAACTCAAACTTAAACTCATGAACGAAGAAAGAAGAAGGATGAAAGTCACTGAAAAGGTTAGCCAGCTGTAGTACTCGAGCAGTGAGCAGTGAGATGGAATCTGTATTTTAGGACCGCATGGCTAGGCATGTGTCGTCGAGTTCCTCGTTGCAGTTTTGTTTCTTGCACTTCAGCTCACTTGTAGGGGATGTAGCTACGCATATGCACGTACAGTTCGGTGATTGGGAGGGGTGATGTGTTTCTATTTTTAGCTTTTCACCTTTTCTTTTCTTTTCTTTCTCCTTTTCTTTCTCCTTGTGGGAGTAGCAGAATTCGTCAGTGACGAATTCAATATCTTCCGGGTTTTTTTCTATAATCAAACTCAAACTTAAACTCATGAACGAAGAAAGAAGAAGGATGAAAGTCACTGAAAAGGTTAGCCAGCTGTAGTACTCGAGCAGTGAGCAGTGAGATGGAATCTGTATTTTAGGACCGCATGGCTAGGCATGTGTCGTCGAGTTCCTCGTTGCAGTTTTGTTTCTTGCACTTCAGCTCACTTGTAGGGGATGTAGCTACGCATATGCACGTACAGTTCGGTGATTGGGAGGGGTGATGTGTTTCTATTTTTAGCTTTTCACCTTTTCTTTTCTTTTCTTTCTCCTTTTCTTTCTCCTTGTGGGAGTAGCAGAATTCGTCAGTGACGAATTCAATATCTTCCGGGTTTTTTTCTATAATCAAACTCAAACTTAAACTCATGAACGAAGAAAGAAGAAGGATGAAAGTCACTGAAAAGGTTAGCCAGCTGTAGTACTCGAGCAGTGAGCAGTGAGATGGAATCTGTATTTTAGGACCGCATGGCTAGGCATGTGTCGTCGAGTTCCTCGTTGCAGTTTTGTTTCTTGCACTTCAGCTCACTTGTAGGGGATGTAGCTACGCATATGCACGTACAGTTCGGTGATTGGGAGGGGTGATGTGTTTCTATTTTTAGCTTTTCACCTTTTCTTTTCTTTTCTTTCTCCTTTTCTCCTTTTCTTTCTCCTTGTGGGAGTAGCAGAATTCGTCAGTGACGAATTCAATATCTTCCGGGTTTTTTTCTATAATCAAACTCAAACTTAAACTCATGAACGAAGAAAGAAGAAGGATGAAAGTCACTGAAAAGGTTAGCCAGCTGTAGTACTCGAGCAGTGAGCAGTGAGATGGAATCTGTATTTTAGGACCGCATGGCTAGGCATGTGTCGTCGAGTTCCTCGTTGCAGTTTTGTTTCTTGCACTTCAGCTCACTTGTAGGGGATGTAGCTACGCATATGCACGTACAGTTCGGTGATTGGGAGGGGTGATGTGTTTCTATTTTTAGCTTTTCACCTTTTCTTTTCTTTTCTTTCTCCTTTTCTCCTTTTCTTTCTCCTTGTGGGAGTAGCAGAATTCGTCAGTGACGAATTCAATATCTTCCGGGTTTTTTTCTATAATCAAACTCAAACTTAAACTCATGAACGAAGAAAGAAGAAGGATGAAAGTCACTGAAAAGGTTAGCCAGCTGTAGTACTCGAGCAGTGAGCAGTGAGATGGAATCTGTATTTTAGGACCGCATGGCTAGGCATGTGTCGTCGAGTTCCTCGTTGCAGTTTTGTTTCTTGCACTTCAGCTCACTTGTAGGGGATGTAGCTACGCATATGCACGTACAGTTCGGTGATTGGGAGGGGTGATGTGTTTCTATTTTTAGCTTTTCACCTTTTCTTTTCTTTTCTTTCTCCTTTTCTTTCTCCTTGTGGGAGTAGCAGAATTCGTCAGTGACGAATTCAATATCTTCCGGTTTTTTTTCTATAATCAAACTCAAACTTAAACTCATGAACGAAGAAAGAAGAAGGATGAAAGTCACTGAAAAGGTTAGCCAGCTGTAGTACTCGAACCCACATCTTCTGGATTACCGGTCCAGGGCTCTACCAATTGAGCTAAGCTAACACACATCCTCAGCGACTTCCAAGGGTGCGTCATCTGAAGGGACAAACCAGCCACTCTTTCTCACTCATCCTCCTTTCACTCTTACATTTTTGCTCACTCATACACACAGACATACGACGGGATCGACGCAAGCGGCAAATGTTGAACAAGAAAGAACTGATGTTCTGAGGCTGGAACGACATAGAGAGGACAAACACATCAGCAGAGTCCTACAGCTGGCTAACCTTTTCAGTGACTTTCATCCATCTGATTTCGACAAATTTACTTCGTTGTCTTCTCTCAGCAGCTGCTGTGAGGCGGTCTTCACATTTACGTTTCTGTTTCCCTTTCGTTTGATCTCGTACAACACTCAGCGCTGCTTTACAGCCCTGATTATAATTTCGTAGACAACGCATCCGCCATGTTTGTTGTCCTCGCCGCTGCTCTTCCAGCCCCAGGAAGCTCCCATAGCCGCAATGGTCCATGGAAAAGGGAGGGCATCCGAACCACGTGATCTCCAGGAGCCATTCACAGCACTCCTCGGATCCCAGCGCGAGAGTGCAGTGCGCATGCGCAGACCGTCTCCGTCTCCCAACCTTCTTCCCATTCTTTCATAGGGTTTGTCTTCTGCTCTGGCTTCGCCAATTTCACGCGTTGTCTGTGTGATTGCTAGTAGCGCCGTAATGTGTTGATCAACGTTGAGGAACGAAAAGCAATTAAGGTTTATGACTCAAATTTATTTTCCTTCTTAAATTGCATAAAAAAAATTACACTACATGCACATGTCTTGCCACGCGCTTCACCGGAGTATTACGCGTCTGAACAATAAAGAACAGTTTAAAGAAATCAGTCCACATATCGAATAGGTATAAGAGGTAAAATTTCCGACGACGGCCACGGGAACACTGAGGTGTTTCGTTGCAACAAGCACACTTTGAGCTGTTGTTTGCAACCCAACTCCGGCACAACAGGCAATCCAGTGTGAAGAGTCGCCGCGCAACAGTCTCCTATTGAGCTCAGTCTGCCAAGTCATCTAGTTGAGGGCGTTGTGCACAGACAATCCATGCTGATTTCCTGTTTGAACATGAAAGCGTACGTGTCACAAGCGTTCGTAAGTCACAGCAAATGAATAACTGCCACGTGAGAAACAATTAGAGTACAACCAGAGCACGTAATCTGATTAGCGGCATTCAAGCTCTACAAATTACGGCGCCGCACAGTAAAACCCCCCGAACAATAGTGAGTAACTTTATAATGGGCTTCACACGATAGACCTGCATTCTTTCCTCGAGCAGTAAGCATCGAACTTGTCTTACCGTTCACCGACAGGAAATCGGTAGAAGGAATGCAGAGTTCTACACGAAGGATTTCCTGCGATGTCCTTCTCGTTTCCATTCTGCTGTGGTCAGCTGAAGCTGTAGTTCGCCACAATCTAAATTTAAGGCGCAGATATAGTCCGACGTAACTGTGCTGTGCGTCCGCGCGCAGCACAGTTGCGTTACGCCAGGGAAAATCACACCTTTTATAGTTCAGCCACTAGCGCGGCAGGCGGAATTCAACGCGCTAGAACGTCGCCCGCTCAGAATACAGCATCTCCTATTTTTCACCGGCCGCGCTCGAGCAGTCAGACCAGAATGCACCGCGCTTTATCAAAATGGCGGACTACAGTTCGGGCACGGAAGTGACAGTTGAGCGGCTTGGGCCATCAGATATTGTGGTAGAGCGTCTACTGGAGGGTGTACGACAACATCCATGTGTGTTTGACACGAAGAGGATGGACTATAGGGATTCACGAATAAAGAGAAACGCCTGGGAAATAATAAGACAACAATGTGGCCTCGCCACAGGTAAGTTGTTCGGACCACCGGAGTGGCGTTTGTCTCTCGCGGCACTATTAATCACATCTTGTCCTGTCTTTTGTCTTTCCCTCTGTTTAGTTGAAGAATGTCATAAGCTGTGGAAGCGCCTAAGAGATCGGTACTCCAGAGAGATCAAGGCAAAGGAGGTGATGAAACGAAGTGGAAATGCGTTTGTTTCCAGGCGTGCCTGGGAATTTTTCGAGGCTATGGCCTTTTATAAAGATTGTGGACGTCCGAGAAAGTATGTAGTTTCGTCTGTTGAGGTGCTGAGTGCAGGTATGTTCCGTATAGCGTTCCGTGACGAGTTTCCAATGACGCTTCTGTCGACTACGTTCACGCGTCTAGTTTGCATTTTGCTGCTGCCACTTTCTGGGTACAAATCGTTTGCAAACATGACCAGACCACTACTTCCAAGTGATATTTTTGTTTCCTTGAATGCACACCAGCCATTACGTATAAACAATGCTTGCTACACAGGACACAGACAAGAGTATCGTCGTGATTCATTGACATTGCAGCTACGTGACAAATTGTTTGTTTTTCTGGAGGACAACATGCAATCTGGATGGCTCATCTACACTCGAAGAGAATCCTGGAAACGACGATTCCAGCGCCACTGCAGAAAGCATTTTCGAGTCTACGGTGTCGAGATCATAAACATCATCCTGCACAACGTCTACCCAGGGGTATTCCCTTATACCAACCGTCACGATGGCAACGGACAGAGGAGAACAGACACCGGTCCAGTCAGGTCAGCTGCCAGAAAACAGAGTGAACAAGCGAAAAAAATCAGACACTTTTGAACAAGACCTGCTGAAACACCTAGACAAAAGGATGTCGGAGAATGAGGCATTCGCTCTATCTGTAGGGATGACCTTGGACAGGCTGTCGAAGCCAACAGCGGCAGAATGCAAAGCAAAAATGATGTTGCTACTTTCGGAGTATGACCTATAGTGTTCTTGTTAAATGAATTATTTTTGACTACCTGTTTTTGTAGAAATGACAACAAGGCTTGTAGTTTTTTTATAACCCTGAAGCAGTTAGTCTTGTGTTTATTATTTTCTTGTGTAGGATTATACAGGTGTTTTTTATTCGTTACAGAATTTTGCTTAAAAGGAGCAAAATAGATGCCGTTTTAGCAGGTGGGTTATACGGCCAGGGAAATATCCTGTAGGACAGTGTTTGCATCTACTGTACTACTAATTAACTAAAATTCATTAACTTCATAATTAGATGTTTTTTTTGGGGGGGAGAGGGGGAAATTCGAGATGGCAGGATTGGATCCAATCATTATTCAAAGCCACCGTCCTTTAAACAACCCAGGAAGCAACGTAAAATGTTAAATTTCGCTATGCAAATTAGCCGAAACTACAACTATTCGCTTTTCGAGCGCAACAACCACGCACCCTTCACCTTATCTGGGTAGGAGAGCGATCTCAGATTTGCATCTACTCTAACCAGCTCCATTGCTCCAAGGCATGTGCCCTCTCCCCGTGATTGCCTGTAGCTGTTTCTGTGCTTGAATACTGCTCAGTTCTGGTTTCGGCTAATTTGCATAGAGAAATTTGGCAATTTATATCTCGAAGTATGGTTGCTTCTCAGGCTGTTTAATAAAGACAATGGGTTTCAATAATGACTGGCTGTAATTCTGCTATACCACATTTCCCAGAAAAAATCTTACTAATATCAGTTAATTAATGAATTTTAGCTAATTAGTCATCCAGCACATGCATGCGCTGTCCTACAGGATGTCTGTCTGGCCTTATAAACCACCTGCTGAAACGCCATCTATTTTGCGCGACTAGTTTTTCTTGAAATAAAATTTTGTAATGAATATTTTAAAAAAACGGCATATCTAGTCTCTTTTCTAATTCAGCCAACGTTTTATTTTTGTAAAACCCTTCTGATATGCAAGAACAAAGGAGTCAGTGTCTACACAAGCACCAAGCAATAACAGAAGAGCCAATGAACCAAATGTTATGCACTTCCTGAACAAAGTGTTTTGTCTTGATGTACCTGAACTTGATATACTTGATATACCTGAATTATTTTTGACTACTACTATTTGTACAAATGACTACAAATGTACTATTTGTGTTATTTTCTTGTGTAGAATTATATACCTAGTCAGTATATCTAGTCTCGTTTCTAGTCTAGCCTACAGCATTTAATTTTTGTAAACCCTTCTGATATGCAAGAAAAAAGCATTCAGTGTCTACGCAAGTGCCAAGCAATAACGAAAGTACCAGCAAACTAAATGTGATATGCAGTTTTTGTCTGCTTCATAATAATGCATCCCACAGTTAGACTACTTGTTGCCTTCTTGCTGACACGCAAGCCGTAAAACAAAACGCTGTAGATTATCGGAAAAAATATAAGTGCCTAGTAGTTTATTTCAGAAAACTGACAAACAAAGAAGGTGTACAGATGCCTGTACTAACACAAACTTTGAGCATACAACACAGCATTGTTTGAGGTTCAGTGTGTAAGGTAATAAAATAGTTCTGACAAAAAGTCGTTTTATCTATCACAGTTCTGTATCACATGTTTTGTGCAGAGTACCAAGGAAGCACAGACCACTTTTCAACTTCAGGAGACATGAAATAACCAGCAATTTCATCTCTGATTGCCATGGCCACTGAAGTTGGGCGGTTTGCTCCAGACGAACCCTCACATCCTACTTGTGTTACTGTTTGTCTCCAAAGGCCTTCTTGCACATTCTCCCCACACACAGTATCAGCATAGCCTTCTGGACAGTGTGCAGCGTCCAACATCAAGAAATTGTGTAGGCAGACGCCTGCCTTCACCATGTCAGTAAGGAAGTCCGGCGTTCCGGTGACAGTAGACAGAAATGAGCGCCACCTTGACACCAACATCCCAAATGCGTTCTGAATGCACCGTCTTGCTCTCGACAACCGGTAGTTGAATACTTTTTTTGTTTCGCTTAGGTTCCTCCCAGGGTATGGCCGCATTAAGTACGGTCGCAAGGGGAATGCTGCGTCACCTACCATACAAACAGGCCACCGACAGGCTGATGAAGGTAGTCCAAGCGTTCCATGTTCAAAGTGTTCCTTGATACCACTTTCATTGAAACACGCACCATCTATTACTCGCCCTTGAGCCCCAACATCAACTAGGATAAAGCGGTATTCTGCATCAGCCACTGCAAGCAGTACAATAGAATAGAACCCTTTGTAATTAAAGAAGTCAGAGCCGCTTTTGTCCGGACACCGAATAGCAAAATGTTTGCGATCTACAACAACAACAACTTTATTTTCTGTCTTGGAGAGTGGGGAGTTTCATCGCAACAGGCGATACTCTACCCCAGTGCTTGGTGGAATGGGGGGAATAAAATAACGGGCCCCTTTACAATGACGATCGAAGTCCGATGGTGTCCAGAAATGTCAGAAGAGCTTTGAGCGCATACTATCTATACTTCCAATGACATTCGGAAAGTTCCACCTAGAGCTGTACACTTGCCGGATTTTCTCCCACTCAGCTGTTGTTGGTGGTTTTAACACGAGTGGTGAGAGGCTGTCCCATATTGCCGCAAGGGTCTCGCTCAATATGTTGGACACGGTTGAAACGTGCATACAGTAATTGATGGCGGTGTCCTGCATGGAACTGCCGGTTGCCAGGAATCTGTAAAAGTTAATGAGTATGAAAACCGCTAAAAACGTTGTCCATACAACACCAGGGCTGGCACGAGAAAGAACGAAACGCAAATTAACGAACAAGCACAGAACCAGTCTGAATTGTCTCCTTATTTCATGTAAGTTCATCATTGTTGGGTTATTTCACAGTTATGTGTTCTTGTGCGTATTTCGAGTGTTGAATTAGAGAAGACGGGCCATAGCTCCTGGTGTAACATGAATTCGAAAAGATTTAATCGCAAGGATGACGAGAACATGAATGAAATACGATATCAGTTTCCAGAAGTCGCCTGAATCCAAGCCATTTAACTCAAAACGGCTTCTCGGGTGAATATCGTTAAGGGCTTTCCTCAATGTGACTGCTAGTCTTTCCGCAGGAGATATGGGTCTTCTATGATTCGGAGGATGCAACAGCCTGTAGTACACCAGGCCCAACAAACGGTCGAATGATGCCTTGGTCATCCTGCATAAATAACACACACTGGCTGCGTTAAAGAAGATTGTTCTTGGCACCTACCATGTGCCCAGGAATCGGCAATTACCAATAATGCACAGGAAAACGACTCCCCAGCAGGGAAGGGAGGGTCTTTACATGCGTTCAAACAGGAGCAGCTAGCAAATCCTTTAAAGCAGTAAATAAGGGTAACCACAGGCAGGGACTTATTCATATTAATATGCATAACAACATATTAGGGTTGTTTATGAGCGCCTGATCAAAAATAAATTCTTATTATTGTTATAATTATTATTAGTAGTAGTATTATTGTTATTGTTGTTATTATTATGAAAGCATGCTTTCAATTATTACCTGAAATACTTGAAATGGTATTCTGGATCCACTTGCCGCAGCTCCTGTACGAGGTTGTGGTACTGCCCAATGTAAGGCCGCTTGTCGAATATCTCTCGGATGTACATAGTCCGCTTCCGTCTCCGTCGTAGACGACGCAGTAGCAATGCTGTAGTGATTTTTCGCCGCGCTGGATACGTCCACGCCATTTCAAGAGCAAATTATTACGAAAACACGCAATACGCGCGAAAGGCCGCAACTGTCGGAAACCGCGGGAAAGGTAGCAGACAGCTTCTGCGACCTTGCGCATGCGCCACGGCCGCCGGCCGTTGCTGACGCGCGTCTGACTATAAACGCATATTTCCTGCCTGGCTTGACGTGACGTGTCCGACTTCGGCTGTCGCTGGCTGCGACGCCAAAAACGTCGGACTATATCTGCGCCTTAAATCGGTAGCATTGAAACTACTCGCTTGCGACCGCGAGGAGAGAAATAGCGGCTGGAGCGAACATGCACGCATGGGCGTCTACCAGTCAGGATTGCCACCTGCCGCTCTTCCCGCGCCAACGGCCCTCCTCGTTCAAATCAAATGATGCTCGCCCAATCGGTGCGAATAATCTGGCGCAGCCTATAGCAGCACTCCTCGGATCCGCGCCAGTGGCGACTATGTTTTCGCCGTGGCGCTTTAGGCTGAGCTTCCTAGGGATGGCTCTTCCTTCCCAGAGTTCTCGCCCGTGGAGTGCGCGGATTGGTGCAGTCTATCACTTTCATGGCGCTTCCCGTAAAAAACAGAAGTAATTTCGACTCTCGCGTCGCGTTCTTCGGCGCCTTCGCGTCTCTTTCAGCTCTCGCGCACTGCTGTGTGGACTCGAGAAGTTGTCCGGCATTTCTGCCGTTCTTGGCTGCCACGGCGTTCAGTGCCGTTGTGTGGACGTAGCATACCGAACGTCTACATTGACCTCGTTAAATAGCGCAAAGCGTTGCTGTATCCTCATTCTGCTACTATGGCTAGCACCACAGTCCGCTAGCACTGATGACGTCTCCCGTATTGTCAATTAAATTTGTTACTTTCGTTACGTTTATCCGGCGTGTGTGTGTGTGTTTTCTTTATTAGGTATTCTGTACGTACCCATCGAAAGTAAGACTTGCCCAGCTGCATATGCCATTCTCACTGCACATGCTACGTACTCAGAAGTCCTCAAAGCAATGGAACACAAAACTATTGCGAGTGACACTGATGATTTTCCTCGATGATTCTACACGTGTTGATGTGATCGCCACATACTGCTTTTCAACACAGGTTAAATAAACATCACTACCGTTTCACAAAACAGGAGCTCAGCAGGATTCCAAGAGGTACGCTGTGGCCCGGTAGCTTCAACAACAGAAATTCTACTGTTTTGAACACAAAATTGATAGACATCGTTTAACAGAGTTTCCATAACAGTTTTCGCAATGGCCAACACATTAAAGCTAAACAGGAAAGCAATAGTAACTCTACAACAGTGTGCGTTGAGAATTGTGCAAAATCGCTATTGCGTTCTTTCCAGTTAACTCATTTCACATCGATATCCTATATATGTCGATATGTCCGATATAATATAGATGTTCATATATGTCGTAATTCTTCGTTGCGGATATTGCTGTGCCAAAAAAACAAAAAAAAAACATGGGCGGTTATTCTTCGGTCGTTCCGGCTGCTGTGAAACAATACCGGCAGCTGTTCGCAGGTGAGATATCGAGGAAAAATTACCGCTCATTACGGTTAACACTCGAAGGATAACTAAGACCATACTGCGCCATCTGGCAGAGGAGATAGCAAACGTTCCCCGCGACTTTAAAGGTCGTGCATAACCGTACTCTGAATGTTCATGTAGATACACTCGTGTATTGAAAGAAATGCGGCGTAGTAGCTCACGCGCGAAGCAGTGAAATGCACGCGAAGTTTGAATGCCCTTTTATAATTTCTTCGCGACTGCGTCGTTAAAAGTACCGTCGAGGAACCTGTAGGGCACCGACAACGTAGATATGCATCTTGCGTTATTGCGAACGTATATAAAGGCAACGACTGCCCACCGGGGCGATAAAACTGCCATATAAGGAGGAACGTAGCATGATTATATAGCGTCAAAGTTGGAAGCGTTTACGAGTTGTCTCGTCCTGGCGTCCAAATGGGTTCAGAACATATCCGGAAATGAGGGTAATTTTGGATTGCGCTTCGCTTTCCGTGCAATAAAAAGGGAAATAAAGAGAGCCAGATGGCGTTCCACGAGAGATGGCCGGAGGAAGGAAAGCCTGCGCAGACGTTGTCGTGTAACTCTGGTCATCTCGTACGCTCCGCACTACAAAATGTGAGCACTTGATATCTCCAAAGAACCATATGCGAGACGAGTGTCGTTCGTGGTGTTTGCCACCAGACGTTGTAACCGGGTTCAGAGAACAAGCATTCGGCATTTTACTACCGTATTCTACGAACTTCCACGCAACGTGCGCAATGCGCACACGATAAACGCACACACACACACACTAACGGCGCCTTGATGTGGTGAAATGGAGCGCCCAACCACGCATTCACCGGCGAACAGAGGCATACAGGGTGTCCCAGCTAAGTGCGAACATAGTTTCTAAAAATATATTTATCACTTTTTCCGAGATGAAATCAATTGCAATATAGCATATGCTAGAGGGCACTCCCTAGGAGGACATTAGCAGACTCCTAAGGCAATGTCTTGATTAACTTTCAATAACTAACTTTTTAAGTATAAAAGCTACGAAGCCGTTCCAAGAACATCTGATCTATTCGGTCACTTGATACCGGAGCCGTTTTCAGAACAAAAATTCGTTCGATGGCAACAAATTCGTGAAGGAACACCTTTTTTTTTTTCTTTCTTGGTTTTGTTCATTCCGCATCTTCGGAGACGCGTCTTTCCTTCACCTCCAATGTGAAAGGGTGAAAGAGCACAGTGCCGCCTCACGCGTTGAAGATGAGATTGAACTTGCGGAAACAAAAGAAAAACAAATGTATCGCGTGACTCTATCGGAACTGCCCCTATCTTGGATTGTATTTTCTCTTTTCTTTTTCCAGGATGCCAGAGGCGATAGTCTCCTCTAGATGCTCTTTCATCCTCTTATAGACGTGTTCGCCTACTCGCAAAAGGGCGCTCCCGATTGGACCTGTCGGTATGACGCTTTCCCTGACTTCCAGAGATGGAATTCCGGCATACTCTCAATATCCGGTGCGTGCTCTTGCCAAGCATGACATCATATTGCGGGAAAACTAGTCCACTGATTCGCGTCCAAGCTTCGCAGTTATTAGTGAGCTTCAGTGCGTCGCACACTGTCGCTTTTGCGTACGTGAGGGATAGCGTTACGGTTCTGCGCACCGCGCGTAGCGCTCTTTATGTTTTGCGCGTGCGCAGAACCATCAACGCTATCACTTACATACGGAAAGGCGATGGCGGTTGATGCACTAAAAGTCTCCATTGTCGTGATGAACGGGGACTAAAACGGCGCTATAGTTTCAGAATCGACCGGGACGAATGTGACAGTTCCTGTCAAGGAGTATAGTCATAGCTGGCCGCAAATCTGTGACAAGAACCCTTATCCACAGGAAAATAAAACTATATGGCTCGGTTGTCCGACGTTGTCTCCGTTGATGCCGGTGTCCACCTATGCATTTCCGCTTGTATTGGAGCCATGGGCAGCAAAAAATGTCGCATGAACCGGTCATTTTTGAACAGGCTGAGGCAGTTAAGGTAGGTAAGATGAAAAACGCCCAGTCTCGAACGCTATGCTTTGAAACCGGTTGTGGAACGGTATCTGCAATTTTCAAAAATCGGTTCACTTCCGGTTGAGCTTCAAGATGGCGGCGGCCATTTCGGTTCGGTTCCGGCAAAAAAATAATGGTTCTTTCCTGTTTTGGGTTCCAGTTCGGTTTAATTCATGTTCTGGTTGTGACGTCAGATGAGGGGAGGAGTATTTACTGGCTGAAGACAATTAGAGCCGTTTACTGGGAGCGTTTGGCCACTGGGAGGAGTCTGTTTTAAAGCGCGTCATTCGACGTCACAGCGCCAAGGCCAGTGTCACCACTTTAGACCGGGGCTGCAAGGGATGCGAAGCTGCAATATAAACTTATTGTAGCGGAAAACTCACGTGACCCCTAGAGCTGGACCAATAACTGAGGTCTAGCCACCTTCTTTTTATTATTATTACTATGTCGCCAATGACGTAGAATGACGTAACGCGCGTTCCTCTCTCACTACTTTCCTCCTTTCTGCTCTGCTTACCGTCTTTTGTTGTTGTTCCTCGTTTCTCTCTTTCGCTGTTTTTCTTTTTTTGGTTTGCGTTTGTCCAAATGCAGTGGGAGCTACAAAAAAAAAAAAAAAACGACGGAGCCTTGGCTGTCTTTGTCACATTAAGTATTCTGTTGTGCGGTATACTTTTATGCAAGCAAGATGTACACAACATGCCTGCGATGTACACAACATGGCATTGATACTGCTCCGGAATTTGCTTGAAGAAGCCTGACGATGTCGGACTGCCTCGGGCAAGGATTGCTACGGGGGACTGGAGCTCGGTGGCTGCAGGATGAAAATTAGTATTAGATATCTAGCTATGCATGTGAAAGTTGTAATGTAAACAAAAAGAATAACCCAAAGAACACACGCGGTCCTCAGGACGTCCCCACAGTGTCATCGCGTCCTCGTCCTTCGAGGTTATCCTCAGGACGTCCTGAGGATAACACTCTCGGACTCTCGGTCCGTGAAGAGTCATTCTGATACGTCCTGTGCCCATACCTGTGGGTAGCTAGCGGGACGAGAAATATTACTTTGTTTGGTTTACCTGTTCAGACTTGCTTAACACATTTGTTTTCTTTTTGGGTCGATCCTGGGACCTGATTGACATGTTTCTGTAATAAAGGGTGGTCCAGGGTAAAAATCTCTGCACCTAAAAAGGATGACTGTCTATGATAAATGGAGCGCATTACTCGTGGAATGGAGAGAAACGCGCGATTCTGTCGCACTGCTTTTGACTTTCAAAGCTCCTATACCTGAACGTCTAAAATCAAAACGAGTAAGATACATAGTCTTTACATTGATGTGGACCTAATACTTCAATCAATTCCTCACTTTGACTACTCTTTCTTTCCGTAATCGAAAGAAACATGGATTGCTCACCCTGCGTTTTGTATCACACGCGAGCAGGACTCTCGAATGTACGGAGGATCGCGTTATAAGCAATAAACAGTGTCTGTTTTGGCTTCGGAGTGGGTTTCTCGGCTTCGTGCCCCTGACAAGATTTTTTTGCGTCTTTTATATTTATCTCTGCTTTCTCTTTAAACCGCTGCGCTCGTTGTCCGTCATGAATTGTACTAGAAACAAACAGCGAAATTGTATTGGGGAATGTAATATTAATCAATATGTATGAAAAAAGAGAACCTATCAGGTCTGCGTCTGGTTTCGTATAAATTATACGCAGAAAAATGAGGTACAGGTGGGTGCAGGTGAAGTCGTCCTCACAAGGTCCTGCGAGTGTTCCAGGTTGTCACCCTGAGGACGTGCAGGTGATATGACCGGGAGTCCCACTTCAACACGGAGGTAACACTGGGAGGAGCAGTTGATAACTTCCTGAGGATGTCATCGTCGTCCGGGGTGGACATCCTGGGGACGATCGCAGGGCATTTCTGTGTTGTTGGGGAAAGGTGCTTTTGAATGCGAAAAATAAGAACGATTACGATAGGGTTGTAAGAAGCTCCCTGCTATTGCGTGTGATGAGCGACCTAAGTACAAAAATATCGCTTATTGCGCTAATACGCAATGATATATTCAGGCCGAATATCCAGACAAACTTGGCTTTGGAGCTACGTACAGGACAGCTAAGTCAACGTTGAGCGAAATCACCGAGAATCACCGACTTACAGTATAGTGTCATGCCTTTATACAGTACGACGTGAGCAGGTATTTAATCATGAGATGAAAATGATATTGATTCACGAAAATAAATATAATCGACCATTGGAACTGCAAAGTTACACGGTCGGTCACAGCGTATACCGGCCCGGATTTACAGCGACTTTTGAGCTACTTATCCACAAAACACGAAGTGTATGGGTGTTGTAAGCAACAAGCAATAAAGAAGGACTTACCTGTCGACAGTCGTTGACTGGGTATCCGAAGACCGTTAATCACTCCTACTAACAGGTAACTCAGACAGTCTCTTCCTCAATCTGATGTGATAATCGCTCTTTTGTGAACGTGGTGAACGTATGACCGGTTCCTACACTCTTACAAATGAACTTCACCACATAGCACGCTCCTAGCCAACCACCATCCCGAATGACAACGTTCTCGCCCCTGATTTGTTGAAAACGGGAGGAGAAGCCTATTTTGTGCCGTGCATAATGGGCACAGAATAGGCTCCTCCTCCCGTTTTCAACAAATCTAGAGCGAGAACGTTGTCATTCGGGGTGATGGTTGGCTAGGAGCGTGCTATGTGGTGAAGTTCATTTTTAAGAGTGTAGCAGCAAGACATCTTTAGCGTGTTTATCGCAGGTGAAAAAGCCAAACGACAGGAATCACCCCGCACATTATTATTCCCTGCCTTGCCCTGTTGTTGGCCACGTAAAATAAATAACAGTAAAATAAGTATTATTATTATTAAATGAACGTAACATGAAAACGGTTAGGTGCAACTAAGGTTTATTTGAACCAGAACTTGCGCGCAAGAGGCGTGCAGCTTCTTGCACGAAAGTTTTTGTTCAAATAAACCTTACACTCTTAAAAAAAGGGTGTACTTTAACTCCTTTTTTTTTGCCACATATATAACACCCTTTTGGAGAGTACAATTACTCTCAAAAAGGGAGTCTCCTCACTCCCTCAAGGGAGTAGCATAACACCTTTCTACCTACTGGAGAGTAATATTGCTCTCCGGCAGGGAGAAAGGTGTTATATGCTACTCCCTTGGATGGAGTGAGGAGACACCCCTTTTGAGAGTAATTATACTCTTCAAAAGGGTGTTATATATGTGGCAAAAAAAGGAGTTAAAGTACACCTTTTTTTTTAAGAGTGTAGTTGCCCCTAACCGTTTTTATGTTACGTTTGTGGTTCCTTCATCGCGCGGTCCTTGACAGTGTTTTTCTTTTTTCTCCTTTTTTTTTTGTTTTGTTTCCCATTTCGACATATTATTGAATGCGCTATTTAGATCTCTCTGTTTAGACTCTGTGCCGCAGATTAGACATCATCGAACGTCGCTCAGACGACGCCTACCGCAAAGTCTGCGATGAACAGACATTTCTCTGGCCATGCTACCAGTACGGCATCCGACTCAACGGTCCGTGACAGTTTGTCGCGATCAGTGACGGCGGACTGTGTGAGAAAGATCTCGTCTTCGTACGCGGCACATGTCTCATGCAAAGCCGGTGACTCCCAAGTCTTGTGTCATCTCATTCGTTAGTGCCCCACCCTCACAACTCACCTTCATGTACGTTACTCTCATCTGTTCCTGTTTTTTTTTTTTCATCTCTTTCATCCTTCCTTTTTAATTTCGCATCGATTTTTTTATTATTGATTGGTGGAATAGCAAGCCGATAGTCCGTTTGTCTGACCTTTATCTTTTTTTTTCATTTTCTTTTTCTTCTAATAAATAAATTCGGGCATGGGCACTTTCCATTAATTTTGTTATTTTTCTCAATGTATACTCTCTACTTCGACGATGAACTCTGATCTGAATGAGTGAAGCTTAATTGTTTTTTTTTCACCCTTCAAATTCGTAGATGGTGGGAAAGTAACACGTGGTTCTTTATGCATTGAAAAAAAAAAAAACTTCTACATTATCATATTCAAACCAATGCTTCCAGGGATTTAGCGAGGCCTCGACACGTAATGAAGCATAACGACTGTAATTAGCCCAAACTGTATCTCTCTTTATTTTTATTGTCAGCCATGGGATGAAATTACTGGGAGCATGCTCTGGTCCAGTATAACAGCTTCTGCTTGGCAGGGAGGTCTTCCATTTGCACCTGACTGGAGGTGAGCCATGCGCTTGGTCAACGGTTGCCACCTATTCGCATCGAGGGAGCGTTGCTACCACAGAGCCGTCATTCACCGGCATGGAAGGCATTGTCTTCCGTTGGCCGCTTCATTGCGCTAAATTCGGCTCGCTCATCTTCCTAAATTCTTTGGTATGCGTTCTTAGTCTCGCATACTATGTGCGCATCCCACACGTATGCGTTAAATAACCACCATTCGTATATATTTTACACTACATCATTTGCTTGTGTTGTCATTTATACGCAGATTCATTATTACGCCGAGATGCGCGAGCAGGGATGGCGCGTGGTTGCGGTTTGGTATCCGCGTGGTTTCCGTTAGTTCGCAGAGCGGCACGAAGATGACAATGGACGGTGTGTAGTCTTCTTCGAATTGCTTTCATTCTCACAAGGTCTTGCTACATTCCTTACAATTTCTCTATTCCCCTAGCACAGCACACAGCACTCCATATCAATGCTTCAACACGTGTATTGTCATCACCCTCACCTCATCGTCGTGAGGTGAGGGTGAGGCGTCTTCATGAGCGTCCTCATGAGTGAGGACGCCCAGCTATGCGTTGCGCTAACGTCACGCCTCCCTCCGCACGAACCGGAAAAAAGAAAACTCTGGAACCAGCGACGCTTCGAACTGCGATTCGAAGTGAACTGTGAACGAATACTTTGGACGTTGGCGAACGAGTTCATTCAATCCAAGCAAGTGAGCCGTGAAGACTGAACGGTTCATTCACGAACGACACATCACTACGTGCCTCCAGTGCCAGGCGCGAGTCCAGTGCCTCCACTCGTTAGCACGTGTCCCAGGTGCATGGATGTTGTGTGTGAAACTTGGGTGGTGATAACATATCACCCACAAGCTCCGCTTGCCCTTTCCACAGCTCCGCGCGCACCTTATCCATAACATTCACCATTGTATCAGCGAATTTTATTTGCATATACAACTTTACCCATTACTGATTCTATCTGCTGATGTTACGTCATTCAAAGGCAGCATTCATACCGCCAGTCCCCTGTACGAAGAAGCGCATATGCGTCTCTCACGAACAATCATATCATCCAGCTACCATATTCTGCAGTTTCGCGTCTTTCCAATATGTCACTATCCTTGCAGATAACGTTTCATTTTCATTCCTCGTTTATTCATATTGTCACGAAGCGAAATGGGCCGGCGAGTCGTCGAATAAACAGCAGACGGTTTATTAAACTACTTGGTAGCAAAAGCACAAGAGTGATAGCCCTCTGAACACAACTGCGTCCAAAGGAATGAATGCTCCAGCTTGGAGCGCACAAGCATTTAAAGGGACCGAAAAGTGAATATAAACCTATCGAAACTTTATGTTCAGCGAAAAGCTTGAACCTTCAAAAGTTCAAATATCAAAGAACTCCGCTGAAATCGCTGTAGTTTTTCTGTAATCGAATTTTCCATGATTACATGTCCAGGGACCTAGTAGGAAACCGAGCAGTCTGTCAATCATTGCATGACCCCGCGCCATCTGTCGAGGACGCATGTAATACGCGCACTTCCGGGCGCTAATCCGGCGAAAACGAAAATGGCAGTGGGCATTTGTGACCACTTTCTACGTCGAGAATGTCGAGCCTCTTGAACATGAGTGCGCTGGAATTCCACATTCGATAACTGTCGCTCACACAGAACTGCTGTTCGTGCGTTGGCGTGCTGGAAAGTGTGTTCTTCGCAGCAGAAGATTCCTCGTCCAGAAATTAATCGGAGTCACATTCGTCCTCAGCAGTAGCTCACCGTGCCGTGAACATGGGCTGCTTTGTGAAATTTCCATGTATCAGGGAGAAGCACTTGTGTAAGCCGAAACAAGCGTTGTTTTTTCGTCGTGCAGGTGTTCATGTGTGAAATGCAAAACGACGGATACTACGGATGGATACTACGGTTTTTGCTGCCGGGAGGTAGAGAATGCGTGTGAAAAGCAGACAGACAACTGCATCAGAACTAACGAATATTTCGAAATACTGTGCCTTGACACCGAAGTACTGCAAGTGTCTTTTACATACATCCGAGAAACCGAAGAGCATGGCAACATACACGGCAGCGCCGTGTGGTCTTTACGCGCTACTTGAACGGCAAACTGGACGTAAAACGCTTATTTCTGCAGGAAATTTCGTTATACCACCTGTCGGCCATTCACAAGAAGGATATGGGGTGCTCCGAGAAAATACAATAGAAAGTACTCCACTGGATCTCGATCTGCGTCGTGCATGCTATTAGGGATGCTTTCCCATCAGTGCGCAGACTTGTAGAAATGTTGACGTCAGCATATTTTCATTTCTTGCTTGCTGCAAGTTTTTCTCATTGCATATTATAATTACTAGTTTGTTCCTGGAGGGTTGAGTAACCTGTGGGCATAGATGTATTTGTAGGTTATACTCATGTCTCAACTGTATATATGAGGAGTAAGTAAGATAATTTTAATCAGTGTCATTCAGCTGAACTGTGTTCAGAACCTTTTAGTATACTTCTTAGTGACCACGTTTCCAAATGTCAATTAATATTTGAACCAAGATTGGGATTTACACTTAATTAGCTCTGTTTTGCTAAACGGAGTACTTGTAACTGATTCAACCCAGTTTGTCAACCCATTCACCAACTAACATTTGTAAAGGAGGACTTGAGGGCTGACTTCAGGTATTATTAACCCTTGATCTGGGTTCAAAGTTAACCATGCACCATTGGTGTTCATCCACATCCACATATATAAAGTTTTAGTCGACGGAGATTTGCTGTGAAAGATAGATGCTGTTTTTGAACAACCTTCATTGTACATTTCTTTTGTCTCACTTAGCATGCCTGAAGAAATGTTCTCATCTTCATCAAGATGACAGGTCATTGTTTGATCTGCAGCATTATTGTTCCTGTAATCTTTTCACCAAGAGAGAATACAACAGTGAACAAATGGTAAAATATAACTAGCTTCTTAAATTCCAAAGCGAAAGAAGAAACTGTTTATACTTCTCTTGTTTATTTTGTTGCAGGTTTTACAGCTCTATCAAGTACGTCGAAACATTAGAGGGCAGGAAGCCCTACTCTGTTTCCTCAATCTCTGGACAATAGAAAAGAAAGATATAGTTTGAGTTGTGACAAAATGTTGCTTCTGCTCTTATATTATATTTCAATTAAATGTTACGATGCATTTGTCATGCACACTGAAGCCAGTTGCAGTTTACGGGGCTGTTAAAAGTACTTTACAAAAGTACATCTCAATTACAGTAACAGAGAACTTATGCAATAAATTATTTAGCCATTTTGGAGTATTAAGTTCTCTGTTACTGTAATTGAGATGTACTTTTGTAAAGTACTTTTAACAGCCCCGTAAACTGCAACTGGCTTCAGTGTGCATGACAAATGCATCGTAACATTTGATTGAAATATAATATAAGAGCAGAAGCAACATTTTGTCACAACTCAAACTATATCTTTCTTTTCTATTGTCCAGAGATTGAGGAAACAGAGTAGGGCTTCCTGCCCTCTAATGTTTCGACGTACTTGATAGAGCTGTAAAACCTGCAACAGAATAAACAAGAGAAGTATAAACAGTTTCTTCTTTCGCTTTGGAATTTAAGAAGCTAGTTATATTTTACCATTTGTTCACTGTTGTATTCTCTCTTGGTGAAAAGATTACAGGAACAATAATGCTGCAGATCAAACAATGACCTGTCATCTTGATGAAGATGAGAACATTTCTTCAGGCATGCTAAGTGAGACAAAAGAAATGTACAATGAAGGTTGTTCAAAAACAGCATCTATCTTTCACAGCAAATCTCCGTCGACTAAAACTTTATATATGTGGATGTTACCACATCGTGTAGTTTCCATCCAAAAGTAGGACTAGGCAAGGTTGTTTGGTTGTTGTTGGTAGGTTGTTGGCATGTTCATGTGCTATACCGTTATAGCACATCAATATTGATGAGGGGCAAACACAGTAGCCAGCGTGATGGCTGCAAACTCAAGTGAAGATTTATTCAACAGAACAAGAAACCGAAAGCATGAGTAGAAAAAGGCAGTACCCATGCAGTGTATGGTGAACCACATTAACCTCTGAGAAGGTGGGATCGGAAGAGCAATAAAGAGAAATGACAGTTGCGTCCGAGATAGGGGAACTCTGCAAATTTAGGACCAATATGATGTGGTAACCTTGCATGGCTCACTGCAGCTCTGACACACATTGAACAATTCCAGTAGTGGGGCTTCAAAGACAATAAACTTTTGCTGTTTCATTGGACATTCAAGTGTAGAGGATGCATCTCTAGAAAATTAATTAGCGTTCCTTAGTCATAACTACATCTCAACAGGAAGTATTCTTGTACCCTTCAAACAAGCTAGTAGCTCTCATCGGTTTCTTCTCCTATTGTTGACGTCATACTAATGTTCTGCACCTGTCCAAAGACTCCAAAAAATGTCACAAAGTCTGCAACACGTAACAAATCTAGTGCTTCCATCTGTAGACTTTGCATACCTGCTTTCAGCTATTTCTGTCATGTCAACTTGAGTGCCTGGATCACACACACACGAAGCAGTCTTGCGCCACTTCAACACTGGAAGGCCCCTAAAATTAAATTTGTTGATGTTGACAATGTTGAGTACGGGACAAGTAGGATAACATAAGTTAAATGGAATATGTCATCGCTATATTATAATTTATACATGTGTGGCGCCTGTACATACCTAAGACGTTGTGTTGAACTCGTCACCTCGGTGAAGCAAAATCACTAGTTACTGAACATCAGTGTGCTTCGGACGTCTTCGCAATTCGCCTTCTACGGCATCTTCGTAGTCATCGGCAGCAAAATGAGCTCAGCACACACGACACGACTGCTACATCTAATAGCCGAGTGTTTCGAACCACATTCGTTTTCGCGCACTCTCCTGTAGAACCTTGTGGTAGAAAACGCCCGCCGCCGATGGTGAACGAACATGATTTTTGCATCCCCGAACACCAAAACTACACCGGGCATATGTAGGTCTCTCGAATAATCGACACAATAGCCACGAACATGTCATTCACTTATACTTTCTGGTTTCTGCTTCGCGCAACCAACATGACCACCCACGACGTAAACAATAAACGCGATAACACAGATGGCCTTGCAGATGGCGCGGCGGATCGTAGCTCGTAGCGGCGAAGTAGCTGAATGCTTTATTAACGTAAAAGCTATGGAAGTGAGCGTCATTTTTAAAATGGCGTTTATCTGTAAGATAATGTGCGTCAACTTTGTTCTCTACAAAATTAACTCTCACGTGGTAAGGGTTGACCAATCCCTGGGAGCCCTGGACCCGAAACCCGAGTTGCTCTTTTTCGCCGTTCGCTGGCAGCACCGTCCATGTTCCGGCAATCTTCAAAATATTTATACGTAAAAAATATGCCGAATTGAGAAGTAATGCTTTCTGTGTCTTATAAAACAACGATGTTGTGCACGACAGTGGGCAAAAATATGGGGGTTATTTTCCACTTTTCGGTCCCTTTAAGCGTCGCGCCAAAAAGTCTAGAAACAGCACGTGCGTTTGCCAGAGAGCAGGCGATGTATGGTAGGCGATGTGTCTGGACCACTGATCTCGATTGTAAAAGGCTGGATCGCGGATAGGGAGCGCGGGCGTGAAGAAACCGGCCGCCATCTTACGGTGCTCACAACAGTCGCCGCAGCGATCATGGCAACTTCTTGCAATTACGGTCGTACCAACCGTACTGGCAAGGTTACAGGGCCTAAATTTATACAGGTGAGTCACTCTTCATCGAGGAATAAATAGGCGTTCATTCTGTATATTTAGTTGACCATTATGAAGTGTTTTTTTGTCCAAAACGAGCACTGGATGCAGGTTGCTTTATCGCTCTTCCGACGTTCAATCGAGCACACTTGCATTTTACCCGGCGGCAAATACAGTTTGAGTGCATAATATGCTTGAAAGAACACGTTACTCTACACAGGTAGTGTTGTCATCAATATATGTGCGAGCACTCGAGCGCTTTTTTGCATGCATTGCTAGCATGGTACACGGTGTTCTCTGCGGAAGCAAGTGCCACATTCATTTCTTTGAATTACCTTCACGCGCAAGTTCGGTATTACGTCATAATGAGACCACGATTGTCACCTTTTTTCATGTATTGGTATTGTTTTGTGCCTTGGTTTGATTTGTGACAAAGAATCCTACGTAACGGTGGTGTGGCGCGACTTGAATAACGCCTTTGTCTGAGCTGTATCGTCAGCTTGTTACGATACAGCTTGTAGCGTGTCGCGCTATTTGAAGCAGTTTTTAAGGCAAAAGTGGTCTCTCAATACAGGTTTCGTCATGAGGGCTACCCAGTGAATAATCTGTGTAGTGTGATACGGCTGGGTGTACAGGTAAGTGTCACGTTCCTCATCCACTGGTTTCTACTTTACAGGAAGGAACAACCTCAGTGCACGCAAGGTGGTTAGCCTCTCTCAGTTTTGCATATTTTCTTACATGTTCACATCAGAAATACACCTTACACTTTAGGCTCCTTCACCCAGCAATATAATAATTAGAGATTATAATTCTTTTTAGAAGAGTTCCCCATATTCTTTCTGAATAGTTTTTCATCTTTTTAATTTTTAGAAGATACACGGATTGTAAACCATGTTTTAAACTGATGTTTTAACATTTGTCCAATGCATTTATTAAACAACATATTCATTTTTAACTGGTTGCACCCAAATCAATGTTCTGATGTATTATTTCCTTTGTTGTCGATGCACCATAAAAATTGGAATAATCATCATCAATGCAGGTTACTTCACAGCTGCCTCGACATACTCAAGAAATGGGTGCAGAACCTGCGTAATGCCCACAAACTTTGACTACCACAGCACCTCCAGAAAGTAAAGGCATATGTGTCACGTGGGATTTTTAAAGGCGTTCACAGTATATAATGCCTTGTATTAACTGTTGTAGATGTAAGCCGTCTCTACAGTACACTCTCAGAAATTAAAACCGTGAGAACCGTGATAATTGTTTCAGTTAATAGGGCATGCACATATATGCTATAAGAAAATTATTTCTTGAGAATGCACTTCTCTGGCTACTGGTGTTGTTTACATCTACTGTTGATCACATTCATTTATCACGTATTATATTCTTATATATACTATTATGTTAACACATATTTGATCACATTAAATTCAAAATTCATCATATATAAGAAAATACCAGGAGGGAAGTTGCTATTCATTGCTCATTCTAACCTAAAATTGAGTGCTACAAATTTAGAGAGAGTACCTGTCCATTGTCATTCCTAAAATATATATTGTCATTGTAGCAAGGTCATAAAACAATAAATGTAGTCTTTTGTGACCTCCCTGCACGTTCATTGTATCCTGAAACGCATAAGTGCAAGAAATAACTTGAATAAACTTGATGTTGTATATACTTGATATAAAATGTTGAATAATATAATGTATGATATAAAATGTTGAATAAACTTGAACTTGTATATTCTCTTTACTCACCATCAGTGACCTTCTTTACAAAAGCATATCGTGTTAGATTTTTTTTGTTTACGTTTCACAGACTGGGTACACGAGGGCCAAAATGACAAAATCACAACTGTTTCAAGCTCCAAATCGTCCTGCTGCAATTATCCTGTTGCAGACCATACGTGTGTAGTGCAAGAAGGCCCTTGCACATCAAAATCTAAGATGGGAGTTAAACTAAATGCAAAGTGGTTCCTATGAGAGACTTCGATGCTGAACAAAATTGTGCAAACTGCGGAAGGTGCCATAGAAGATATTCAGAAAGCGTGTCTGGTCTCACAACGGTGCTTCGACGCTCTCTATTAGATGACGATGATACTCATTGGAGTTTCAGATGTGCAGCTGCATTTTTTCGAACATGCTCCACATAACAAGCATGACAAAGTCAGCACTGGATAGCAGGCCCCAGTTCCTAAGCAGCGTTGCTCACGCTGCAGTTGTATTCAGCAAAAGCATGTGAGTACTCGAGAAGGGAATTCAGTTTGGCACAACCGCGCCTGCAAATAATCAACAAATGAAGGAAGAAACAAACAAACATAGAAGGGCTGTACTTCAAAAAGAGGTAAATCCTGCGTCTCAAGGAGGTGTTACCACTTTTAAGTAACTTAATTGATTAAGCTTACATCACTACCTGATTAACTGTCCTAACGAGCGTGTTCTAATTGCGTGAAGCAATTAGATCACGCTCACAACGTATTTGGGCTGCTTCGGTGTGTCCATATTTGTGAGGCAAAGCACCGCAGTTGTTCACTAAAAGACACTTTCTGCCGCGGTGCTTGATATAAATCATACGAAACCGATACACGGCTAAAACAACGGCTCTGATTCTACAGAACGATCTCTTTCTGCCATGCGAGTATATCCTTTCCCGGACCGTTCTTTATGGAAGAATTTTTGTCCAGAACGCAGCACGGGATATTACATACATGGTGGTTGTTAACCTCACATCGTTTCTTGTTGAAATATTGGCTGGGAAACGTACTGTAGTGCAATCCCCAGCGCTGCACTGCTGTGACGGTCTAGTTTCGGAATGCAAAACGTAACATAATTAAGAATCGAACGGCAGGACACCTGTGAAACACTGTTAGGATACATCAGTATACTGGCACCTTACAAAATTGTGTGATGACAAGCAACGATCAACGCCTGCAGCGCTATAAATACTCACAATCTCCGTTGCCTCCCATTGTTTTCTATGGGCGCACACTGCGCTTTAGGGCCTCCCAACATGGCGGCCCGAATGCACGCCTCTCCCCCGCGAGCCCGTCTCCCATGCGCCATCCAGCCTTTATAGATAGAGATCAGTGGTCTGGACGCTTCTTTCTTCTTCTTCAGCATGCGCCGGGATGAGATATACCGTTTCGTGCCTGCCCTGGAAGTTTCTCGAAGATGATTCGTGGCAATATTTTATATGCAAGATAAATGCGTGGAGGTGGCCAAAGAGCAGCGCAAGACTGCTTGACTAGGGCACGCCTCCGTGTAACAGTTCGGTGCATCAGTGAGCAAGGGAAATTCTGACACCAAAATTCACAATCAACAACGAATCAACAATAGTCAATTAAACCAACAAAATACAGTCAAATCAATCAACGATACAACAACAATCAATCAACAAGAACAAAACTGACAATTCTGACAACAAGAAGGAACATGACAAAATAAATACAGCAAATGACTCAAATTGCGTGGGTACGCTAATTGCAAGAAAAAGATGCTAATTTATGAACATAGCCCCGAGCGCAACTTGTGGCAAGTAGTCAATTCCGATGCCTTTTAAGAAGGACGGCGATATTATAAGTTATGGACTGATCGCCGTAAATTGTACGAGACCGCGGAACTGTTATGCGCAGTGCCTGCCGCGTTGAGCGTGAATTATATTGCTGCATGTTAAGGAGTGATAGGATTAAGCTGTTATTCTGGTTTTACGGCGCGAACGTAAGTCTTGAGAAGTATATAAGGATAAAAGTTGGCTACCCTCATTATACGAAGATCAACGGAAAGATCTGGAGTACGATGATCAAAAGGCACTGCGGCAATGGATCTGACTGGGCTCGTTTCTGCAGGATAGAGATACTGTTGATGTTCCTCAGAGAAGTACGTTGTACCCCATACAAGAAGACAATAGTATAAATGAGACACTATGAGGGAATTGTAAATAATCATTTTTGCATATTTTGGTAGGAGGAAGCCATACCTACCTAAAATGCACAAAACTTTAGCTATTTTAAGTTAGTTTTTTTTTAAGTTAGCGTTTAAGGTAGTTTACATGTTCATTCCAAGTTAGGTTTTCCGAGAAGAACGCACCAAGTACCTTTACCGCTTTCACTACTTCAACAATACTTCACTACAGAAGTGAATGAGCATTAGAACGGATACTGGCTTGTTTTTCGGCTTATACAGTACTGGTTTGGTTTCATTTACGTTTATGCTCAAACCATTTGCCTCAGTCCACCTTTTGATTCCGGAGAGAGCCGTGTTTGCTTGCACAGTAATATTTGCACCGCCGTTGTCTGTAATGAATAAAGCGGTGTCATCAGCGTATATAAAAAAAAATTCCAACTTGTGATGCGTTAACGACGTCATTTACATATATGTTAAAGAGAAGCGGTCCCAATAGGCTGCCTTGGGGTACACCTGCGGAAATTGATAGCATTCCGGAGTGGCAGTTATTCTTTTGTACATATTTATGCCTATATCACCTAGGTATGATTTCAAGAGAGTCAGCGCCGTACCTCACACACCGTAGCTTTCCAATTTGTGTAGTAATATGGAGTGCACAATGCGGTCGAACGCTTTAGAGAGGTCAATATAAATGTCAAGTGTATATAAAACCTATTTTCCAGATTATGGATTATTAGTGGTAGTGCTACTTCCATGGTTTTTGCGAAAGCCAAACTGAGACTGTGTAATTATATTATTGGGTGAGAGAAAAAGTTAGTTAACCTGGAGTGAATGATTTTCTCTAAACCTTTTGAAAACACGGGAAGGATTGACATTGGCCTGTAATTTCCCAGATCGTTTGGATTACCTGCTTTGTGAAAGACAACAACTTTCGCAATTTTTATCTTGTCTGGAAAGAGTCCTGTTGATAAAGGAAGATTGAACACGTGTGCCAAAAACAGGGGCAAGAATGTCGATGACATACTGAACAGGTTTGATCTGAATTCCACTGTAATAGCGTGCTTTACTATTTTTTGTGTTGATTAAACAAGAATATACTTCATTCTCTCGGTGACTGGAGAAAATAAAATCGAGTCCCGAATATGGCATGATATTGTTCTATAAGCCTCAATCGTATCCCCACGAAGAGGACATGTTTATTTATTTATTTTATTTTATTTATGACAATACCTCACGTGCCCTCAGGGGGCGTTGTGTGAGGGGGACAGCAAGTATATAATACAGAACAGGAGAAGCAATTGAACACTTGACAAAAAAAACACTAACGTAAAATCATTAAGAAAACCTATGCGATGATAGGGAAATTAGACACCAAAACTGCCAGCTAGCTGATAGGGAATGTTCCCTCTGCGACGCTAGCAATTAAATTTGGTACACAATTCAACACCATATACTTTCTCACCGTTTATTATGATGTCATTAATTTCACGGGGTTCGCTTTTCGTGATATCTCTTATTGCTTTCCAAGCCAAGGCGGAATTTTTTTACATCACTAAATATATATTTTAAAATAGGCTGTCTTGGCTCTGTTGACGGCCGCTGATACGCGGTTACGGAAATATTTGAATGTCCTTAGGGCATCAGTGTCTTCTGATTGGATGAACGTCTTGTAGAGCTGATTCTTTTTTTTTTTTTTTAGATATTAAGCTTAGCAATTCAGGCGTGACCCATGGCTTGCGTACGCGCCGCTGGACTTTTCGTAAGCGTATTGGAAAACTCGTGTCATAGGCATGTTGAAACTTGCTAAGGAAATCGCAATAAGCCCCATTTACACAGTGCTGCATGAACACTGGGCTCCAGTCAATGTGTTCGATATCGTTCTGAACCTTCTGAAGAGTTTCCTCAGTGATCAGCTGTGACGTACAGTATAGTGGTGACTATTCGTGTGTTTTTCACCTATATTAACAAAAGCGTATATCCCGTACGAAAATTCCGGAATCAAATTGGAATCCGGTCCTGATCCCGGATGGCTGATCCGGTTTGATTCCTAAATTGGGCAGGATCACTGATCAGCATATGATAAAATTTTGATAAAGCGTATTCAAAATGTTATTACATCCGGATCAAAATTGTACCCCCTCCTGACTAACCTTTGATCAAAACTTGATTCACTGATCAGAAACTGATCGGCTCCCAATAAAATTTTGGCATAGATTCATTCAAAATTTGATCACATCTGGATTAGAGGTGTCATAACCCGGATTAAACTTGTATTATCCCCTGAATAGCTTTTTTTGATCAAACGTGACCTATTCCTGATCATTCCGTATGAGATCCGTGCCGATATCGGATAACCTGATGAGTAACCTGACTCAGTCTGTTTAAACCCCAGCCTCAATCCCAGGGTCAACCGTATGCCCAACGTGCGTTTCAAAAGAAGTAACAAATGTGTGAGTATATCATATGCGTTTATTCAAAACCAGCGGTAAATGAATTTACATTTGTCGGAAACAGCTTCATTCACCATTTCCCTCTAAGCTCACGGAGCCGCGTGCCCGTCGGCTTCACAAGCTGTAACAGTCCTTCCCAGACGTACGCCCGAAATCTCGCAATGTGGCACTGATATGGTTGACCCAGTGATGAGCTCAGTGACCTGCATGGACGCATGTAAACGTTTTGTCGACCAAAATTTTCGTGCCACAATGAATGTGCACATGGATATACCCGAATCTGACACGATGAATAGAAAATCCGGTTACAAATAACACGTACATACCTCTTCCTGGGTGCCGGCATACTTGACTTGTCGTCTGTCAGTCGACATGTTGCACCCTCCCGAGGATGATGCGTGTCGGACCTCCATTGCCAATGAGGTGGCCGCCATATTCTGGAGGTCTGCATTCAACCAGCGATTCAACCCAGGCAATTTTTTTGTAGCTTCTGCACCAGTCTCCTGGCATTGCTCAGCAGAGGATCTAGTTCCGTGGACATGTTTTGTACGGAAGAAACACAGGTAGAAATAAATAAAATAAGAGTACTGGTTGAGGGCAGAAAGGAAAAATCGCGGCGCATACTCACCTCTATATGTTTCGGTTTCAACAACCTTTTCCTTAATGTGATGGCTTGCTCACGGAGTCCCGTAACTTGGTCGATCAACGTAATTTCTCCCAGCACCTGACGGACCTGGTGGTGTTACGTAGCTCGCCTTATCGCACCTTCGCTGTTGAAAAAAAAAAGAAAAGGATGAACTTCCAGGATGATTTTCGCTTACAGTTCCAGATAGTATGTGTCTGCGAGCACAGCAATTTCCTGAGCAAAGTACAGTGAGCTAAACAGCTAACGCGACACAACATACCAAAGCTAATGAAAACAACAAACCTGTGACGCTTGACCAGGAGGAATGCAAATGCCATGGTGAATCGCGCCAAAGCTTGACGTCCTCTTCACGTGAAGCCGGCGGCAGAATGGAAAATCCCGGTCGGGGTGAAACAAAAGTTTTCCAGGTCACCGCGGAGGATAGAGGATAGAGGCTAGAGAATTTGCTGGCCCATAGTCGCCCTTCTGTTCGTCATTGTTCACGTTCTGCCAGTCTGACTGAGGTTTCTTTTTGGAAAAGCTGTTCTTCTGGAGTAAATGGTTCCAAATGTGATTTCATATGACTTATTGTCGATGTCCAATGCGACATAACGGTGTGACACGCTGTTTTATTACTATTATAGCTAAGCCGAGGAATGTAGGAATGTTTCCGAAGTCGGAACGTTACGGAGGCATTTACCTGAATCCCACGCGAATGCGGCGGAACCGCCGAAAATACTCAAACGTAGCAGTGCGTGAATATTAATTGATTAACAAATATGTATGAATTAACAAAATGTTCCTGTGGCAGGCTACCACAAGCGCTACGAGAAACACAAGAAAGAGGTAGAGTTCAGAAACAGTACGGCGTACAAATTCTTAAAATGCGTACTGAAATATATGCAGCTTCGAGAAAAGTGAGCGAGCACAACATAACCCTTTAACTGGCGCAAATAGAACGCATGGTCAAATAATTTTTTTAATGCATTTATAAAGCTTCAACAAGTCATAAAAGTGTAAAAATGCAAGCGCCAGGTCGCTGCAACACTCCGTTTAGAAATTTCCACAAATTTGTGGAAAGTGTGAAAATTTATACAAATCGGATGTCAATGAGCTCAACACGTCCGAAATACGCTGATAGACTGGTAATCAATGCCACCAACCCTTAGAAACAGCTAATAACAACATGAAGCCTTCCACCGAAGCTATGTAATCCTCACTCACTGTATTACCCCTGAACTGGCACCTCGACAATTTTGTAGAGTTCGGAAATGCGTGTTAGCAGAGAGCCCAATAAAACAAGAGATATGATTTTTTTTTTCAGTACGTTCTACAAGGGCCATATTATTACCAAAAAAAGTTTGGATGCATTGCCTGAGCTCTGTCGGCGGAAATGTCCTGCATAAAGACGCTCGTTCTCCAAAGCGCCGCAACTTTTGGCGCGCGATCGTCGTCTTCCTTTTTAGATGCCACCCGTGAAACCTATCGTCACGACACTTAGGCCCGGTTTCACCAACTCCGATTAATATTTGAACCGAGATCAACGGTACCTCAACTTGAATTTAACTCTTAACCGTGCTTCACAGAAGAAAGTTATTATTACTGAAACATTCATCACGTCACCAACTAGCGTTTGCAAAAAAGAATTGAGCGTTAACTTCAAGTTTTAGCAACGCTTGATCTCGGTTCAAAGTTAACCAGCGTTGGTGAAACCGGGCCTTAGTCAAACAACAGAACGCTGTTTCAGAAGTAATATGTAGGTGTCGGCACTCTTCAATCTCTCTCCTTCTCAGAGAACGCCGGTTTTGAACATCATCAACAAAATTGTCGAGCAAACAGTTAAAGGGATAAAGGTTGTTTAATTTCGTGCCCCTGATTGTCGACAAATCGGGCAGAAGGCATGATGCTCAGATTTCACAGTATATGCTGACTGCACCGTGCAGTTGGAAAAAGGCAAAATTTCAAAGCAAAGTCCTTCTGGGGTGCACTGTTTTCATTTACTCAAATCTGGTTTACATTCAACAACTTATTCAAAACAGGGAGCACATACAATGGGTTCCACGAGAGGAGCCATTAAATTCCCAAAAATAGTTTTTACTTAAGAAAATTATGCAGCTACTTGGAATGCACTCATACAAACTTTTGCCACTGATTGGGGCCGTCTGCATTCGTGTTACACATTAATTAAGCAAATTTTGTTAATTGAAGCCGTAAAATAGCCCAGCAAAAGAAGCACTTTTCTGCATTAATCTGGAAGCGCATCGCACTAGCACACAAATGCACTCAAAATCGTGCGGTTTTTCACAAGGTTTCTACAGAAATTTGACAGTCGCGAATTCGCGATTGGATGATGCGCGATCGCTGGTATTTACGTTTGCCGAATTGTTGGCTCCGTTCAAATACCCTTCCTCCTGTACGAAAACAAAAGAAATCACGCCACAATCGCACGCATACCCTTGTCAAAGCGTTTGTCCTCAACCACCAGCCACTGACAGTGACGGCGACAAGACCCTCGATCGGAATAAAACGTGTCGCTCTTTCCACTTTGTCCCGATAAAAGGGCAGCCGAGAGTTCCTCAACCACCAATTTCACCGACTATACTTCGCAGAGCGACGTATCTTCGACTGTCAAATTTCTGTACGAATTTTGTGAAAAACCCATTGAGTTTGACTGGGATAGTGTGCTATGGCGACAGGCTTCCAAATCCATGCAGAAAAATGCTACCTTTCCTTGACTAATTCGCGAGTTCAATTAACAATGTTAGCTTCGTTTACGCATGACGCGAATTCAAACAACCTCATTCTGAGACAAAAGTCTGTATGAATGTATTTCAAGTATTTTTGTTTTTCGTTTTTGGATCGGCGAAACCGAAAAATCGAACGGTTAAATGCAGTTAATTCCCGGTGTTTTGTAACAACCACAGAAACCAATAGTGTCGGGCTACGAATTTCGAATTCACGCAAATATTATAGACCCAACATTAGAAAAGTTTCGGTCTCTCTGTACAGAACTCCTTTAATGGGTTTTAAACAGAAAAAAAAAGAAAAGAAACGGCCCAAGCCCAACCGGGGTCCGGTAGGCCTGGTGTTAACCCGACCCTCATCGACCAATGCCAGATTCGCGTTTGGTCCGCGAACTAAACCTGACTAGCTTGTACTGACCTGATCAAAACCTGGGTGTTCCGGAATCCGGGACATTCCGGTTTTCTTCAGGCGGGATAAAGGCAGATCCAGCCCGGAACCAACTGGAAGAGATCTGAACGATCCCGGATTCCTCTTGATCCGGCCTGATTAAAACCAGATCCGGGCTGATCAAGTTTGATTCGGAATTTTCGTACGGGTCGGGACCTGATCGCTGATGTCGCAAGACAAAACGCCACCATTGACGCTACTATACGTTCGTCCTTATTAGTCATAAAAATGTCAAACATCGTGGATGAGCTCTCTGTAATTCGTGTAGGCACGTTAACGATATTGCTAAAGCCGGAGGCTTCAAATAATGAGGTTAATTGAATTACAAGGTTAATTAACGTTGACGCAGATAGCCTCAAAATCTACTGTCTCGATGTGTCGCCAGTGATATCGGTTTCAGTCCAAACCAATCCAGCTTACCCAACGTGCTAGCGCCCAGTAAATAAGGGCGAAGTATAACCTTTAAGTTGTTGAGTCTTGTAATCAAGACGACGCAGACCGTGAACTTTGATAACAACAGCGTGAACTGCTAACGATTCGCGGGTGCTCACACGCTTTCAAGCAGCAGGAGGGTGCATGGGAAGGGGATATAAGTGGGCGGCTTGACAATGCAGGGGGCTTCTGGCGGTGGAGCATCCGGGCCACTTGTTAAGGAGGTATGGAATAAACCTTTGTTGTTGTTGATAGTATTTTTCGGTTGCTGTCTCTTCCTCGGCGATGGAACGGACGGGCTGACGCCCCGAGGTTGTGGAAACACGGGTTTCCACGAAGTATAACTTCGGACGGCGTGTAATGATGATACCGTACTTCCACCGGTAATTGGACACAGACCTCAACAGGTCGGTGGAGCTCCAGGCAGGTCACATCAATGGCCAGACTCCCTTTTCATTATACACGGCTCGGGACTTCCGTTACGGATTCTTCCAGCAAGACATGATCGGAGAAGCGTGCGCTTTGGCGGAACCACTGTGGAGGAAACAGAAAAGGCAGGCAAGTCCGTCGCGTACTATAGTACTTGTTGGTACACAATTTGGGTGTGCCACATTACTGAGTAAAGTGACCACTTGCTGAGGACCGTTTGCATGCGAATGTACAGCGCATGCGCGGCTCTCGTTCTGGCTGAAAACAGTCGGAACCGTTACAACGTTAACGCTATTGTCAGCCATTTTCCCGATCCTGCAATGTTTCCGTCAATGAGTGAGGCTACGCTTCCCCGGCTTCGGCACCAAAAATGTAGGGAAATGACTCGGGAACGACAACGAGCAGCTTTAAAGGAGCATGGAAGTGACCCAAAAAATATTTTTATTTTTTCGCTGCAACGTCTTCTATAACAAATAATATGTGCTGCTGCGAAAGAACGATGAGTGCAGATAATTCAGACAGCACGCGCAAGGCTCTGTTCCGCACACCTTCAAAGATCAATCTACACATCCGAAGAGCGCCGAAGCGAAGCCGAAGACTGCGTGACGTATCACGGGCTCCGGCACGTGACCAGTGACGTCCAACGGCACAGCGGAAACGGGTGCGTTTTCTTATTCAACTCTGGCAACTCCGAGTTACTCTCAGCCAGCGAAAAATAGCCAGAGTAGCCAGGGTAGAGGAAATGACGTCATAACTCTGTGGCGAAAATTAGCCAGAGTAGCCAGGGAGGTACAGCTCTTCTCTACTCTGCTCTGAAGAAGGGTAGCCGTCGTCCTGACGTCACACACAAGATAGCAGACGACGATGCGTCGTCTGCTGCCAACCGTCCTGTTGACAGACAATTTCGGTGGTGTTCAATTTGGAAATGTAGGACTGGTTAAAAACTGTCGAACATTTTCAAAATCTGCTAGAGTGCACGCATGTGCGGTAAGTTGTTAAACAGACAGTCTACCACCACTTCCACATCGTCCCGCCCGTCAGGCCAGTCCGCCATTTTGAGCGTAGAGTAACTCTAGCCGTTCGAAAATTACGGTCAAAGGTGGCTACTCTGGAGTCTCGTGATCATAAAGGCTCTGACGTTAGACAGACGTTACCCAACTCCCTGGCTACTCGGGTTGAATAAGAAAACGCACCCAACATGTATAAGCGGCGCGTGAGCCGAGATGAAAAGACAATGAAAAATGGCGCCGAGCAGCTTCTACGTCACGCGGGGCTCGTGTCTCTCGCCCGCGACTGCCGTTCTCCAACTGTCTCTCGTAAATTTTATTGCGCAGTGACAATACGCCGCAGATCGGAAATATTTTGCATGGTGACTCCTTGTGGACAGCTTCACCAATGAAGCAGGATTTCGACTCATGTTAATTGTCACTTCCATGCTCCTTTAATGCAGAATGGTTGCATTATACTCAATAAGCGCAAGAATCTTCTTCTTCCTCTTCTTCCAAACAATGGGGCACAGCTTATTGGTGTGGCACGGAATAGCAGGATCGGCTCCAGGGTAATGTTGCGTGCATCAAACGGACACTCAAACTTCGTACAGAGAGAATAAGCAACAGAAACAAGGACCGAAATACTGACCGAAATGAATACTCAAACCGTGAACACGCGTAGTACGCTGGAACGAAAACGACGCCTGCGGCGCCTCCTCACGTGCATTTGTTTTCAGCCAGTAGCTGACGACATTCGAGAGGGCGCCACATCTCATGTCGTCCGTTTGCACTAAAGTGAAAGTCTCAGTATCTTATGAAGGCAACAGTTACGAGGAAGTGCCGAACAGTTCTTGGTTGATGATACAACGTGGCCTAGAGTCATAAACCTTTATCGGAGTTCGGCATATTGACGTTCAAGGTCAAAGTATTTGTCGCATCGTCCCTGAAGCATCTTTAACCCCTCAAAAAAAAGAGATCGTTGTCTGCTCCCGAAGTATCGTTCGGCTACCCTTATCACCCCATAGCTTTCCTTTCAAACTTGTTTCGGAATTGGGAATAACAAATAGTCCGACGGAGAAAGGTCCCGCGAGTACCGCGGGTATTTAATACATTAAAATCGCAAGTTCTTCACAACCTGCATTCCCTTGACAGCTTCGAGTCGATGCATTGTCCTGCTAAAATGAGCACACCTTTCCGTGGCTTCCCGCGCCATTTGTCTTTCAAAGCCTTCTTTACCCGGCTCAGCAATCTGCAGTTGTCTGCTGCATTGAATGAATCAAGTAATGAGTAGCGTTATTCCGTTGTCTATACTCTCGGTAGCGGGTATAACACTGCTTACTGCTAATGCTTGATATAGTTACGGTTGTTCCTCGCCTTTCTCATCACACCATGTGACGTCTCTGTCAATCACAAATTCAAAGCGCTAAAACGAAAACCGTCTTTTCGTTTGGTTTTAAGGGCGAAACGCATTGGACGTTTTCTCAGCGTCAAAACGTCGCGCGTACGCCATGGCCTTGCACACGCGGCGAAGAAACACCAGCGAGGCGACCTCCCGAAACGCATGGGACGCGTACGGAGCAAGTGACGCGCGCCACTGTTGCTATATTCGTTGACCACAAATATCTGTTAGAACGTGCAGATGCTCTTCTTTCCTGTTGTTCCTGCGTTCCTTCATTCCAGATACCATTAAAATGTTCACGTAAATTTAGTGTGATGGATAATGTCCCAAAAATTTATGCGAGCTGCTCATACGCCACCTTGTCTGCCGCACGACGGCCATGGTTCTGTCTACTTCTCGGAAAACGCGCCCAGACGCGCGCGAATATCTGTAGTCGACAGATTCCGGCGTACGCCCTCCGCGCGCGTTGAAAAACTGGTTTTTATGAGGTCACACGCACGCCGAGCGCGCGCGCGTCCTGAAAACGTCGGAAAAACGCTCCATGCGTTTAGCCCTTTAGCAGATTTAGCGGCCCAACTTGACGTCTTACGAAACTATGCAAAGCAACTCCTAAACCCGTAAACGATGAGTAACGATCCCCGAACTCCAGCTTCACTTTCTGTGAAATAGGTCGCCTCTGCCATTCCTTCCCACATGGAGATAGACAAGGGCTTAGAGCTTGCGTAATTTGCATTAGTGTGAAATCCTCGTCCAGAGAGTCAGTAAATTCCTGGGTAGAGGTGCACACTGTGTTTACACCACCGTGTCTGCGGTTCTGGTGGCTGTAATCACCGGGCAGTAATCATTGACTACTTGTGGGATTAGGGTGCCTTTGGGAACTGAAAGAGCGGTGAAAGCTAATTCCTATGCAGGAGATGCCCTTGTTTCTTTGGCGTGTTGGTAGATGCCTGTTAGGCCTGGTGTCTTTTGCGCAGAGACGAGACACGGCCTGCGTTGTCCGTTAGGTTTTGCAGCCGCGGTCTAGTTTTGCTCGCATTCTTCGTGCTTACTTCACCCTGCTAGATGCTTTCTATCGCACGAGCAACGTTCTCTAATATTCGGTAGCCGCTCGCTATCTTCATTGCTTGGTCCCTGGCTCAACCCAGCCCAGCAACGATCTGCGCTGAAAGCCCTTTTGACATTTCTGGACACCATCGGACTTCGATCGTTATTGTGAAGGTGCTCCTTATTTGATTCCCCGCATCCCCACCAGCAATGGGGTAGAGTATCGCCTGTGGCGATGAACCTCCCCACTCTCAATCTCAAAATAAAGTTGTTGTTGTTCATTGAAATGTGGAACCTTTCTGATATCATCTCCTTCTGTAGCATCTAACACGACCATCTGTGAATCATATAAATCTGTGAATGAACGCATCGCATCTATAACAGTCATTCTCGAACGTCGTAGATTTGTCCATTGCAAAAAAAGGGTTCAAACAAGGTGTAAATATTACGTAGAATTATGGTGCCAATAGTATTTTGCGAGTACGCTGTACGGATGGGCATATTTTTGACGATTACGAGCGCGCTGGGCCGCCTACCCGACACGATCGCCCATGGAGTGCGCCCGCTGCCGCAAAGCATTGCGGGAAAATCTGAGGAGCGCGACGTCAAATATCTCTCGAGGTCCACGTGCGGATGCCCGGTGAACGGGATAAACACGGCGAATCGCCTGAAGATGTTCGGTTCGGAGATCTCGTGGAAGTCTCAAGGCGATATATCCGATGAGAGATGGGTTCGTACCTATGCTTCTTCGCCTCCGTTTTTCCCCCGTAGCGGGAGTCAGACGTACGCCGAAACGCCAAGTGGAGGTAAAGATTTGTGCCTTCCATTTTCGTGAAAATACAGAAGAGGCCGCTCCTTCTTTCAGCCTGATGTACTTCGTTGACAAGCCAAGGCTAATGAGCACCTCTGGATTTGTTTTGAACCATTCGTCAACAATATATCTCCGCACTACCTGTCTTGTGTCACCTGCTTGCAAGTAGGCATAGACGGATTCGCGGCGAGAATAAGATGAAGAGAATAAGATTCCTGTCTTTCGGAAACAATTGAAATATGACAGTCATCAAAGAAGTCAGACATCGGCGGAATTTGAACTTCGCATCTCTCGATTGCCAGTCGAGCGCCAATGGCCAATACGGCCACGGAAGCAACTACAGACTGGTAGAGAGTGAAACATATCCTGGCCCAACGCAACGTAAGACAGCCAGCAATGTAAGCAGCAAGACTCTCACCCCTAGAGAGAATGACATCACCTTCCTTCGGATGGATTTTTGGGGCGAGCCTCGGTAGTGTTGTCTTTGTAATAAACGTCAGTCCATGTTTGAACATGTCCTATGTCCTCGCGTTGCCGAAAGGAAGTCGACAACATGCTGTAGCACAGCCAGGAAAGACTTCGCAAGCATGTACAATTTTTCTTGTCGCGGCAATCAACCTCTGATCGTAAAACAACCGCGAAATGAAAGTCAGGAACTCCAACAGGAGAGACAACGTGCGTCACTTCCGTTGTCTGCTACGGCGGCTCGGTGACGCTCACCAGGGGCTCAGAGTGCTCCACGACCGAATTTTATATCGTGATTGTGGCTGCATTTCAACTAATATACGTAAATCTAAGTCGATTTCCGGATTGTTTAGGTACACATGGCAATATGAGACAAACAGCTTTGCAGCTTATTTTCGCTCCCGTCGTCCTTTAAGCATTCCACTGAGAAGAGGGCCGGCTCGCTCTAACTGAAGACGTAGTGACATCGGTGATCTATTTCATTAAAATCACACAGTACAAGTTCCTACCGGAAGCATCTAAGCCGTTAGAGAGTCTCCGTCATTACCGAGATAGAGAGGGAGTCCCAAAAGTAGAAGTTCGCCTTCAAGTAACCAAGCCTCCCGTATTGTTATCGCATGCGTGAGAGGCTTGGTTTACGTCCCTTACGAGTAAATGAATGAATGAATTAATTTTATTTCCACTTTAAATCGTGGTGAGAGCGGTGAAAAAAAAAAGTCGCAGTAACGGCTTGACGGACTCCCAGATCCCGTGCACAATGGCATTGGTTAAGCGACACGAAAAGTATCCGTGGGAGGTAAACTAAATGCATGCAATATGAATATCTTTGTTTGACACCGTTAATGGATCAATAGAGGATTCGTTCGATACATGGTAATATATAGGGATGTGCCAACCGAATCCGCGAATTCGCGAGTCCTACACTCTTAGAAAAGAACTTCACCGCATCGCATGCTCCTAGCCAACCATCATCTCGAATGATATCGTTATCTGCTCTGATTTTGTGAAAACGGGAGGCGTACGCCTTTTTTGTGACACTTCACCGCACAGCACGCTACTAGCCAACCATCGTCACGAATGATATCGTTGTCTGTCCTGATTTGTTGAAAACGGAAGGCGTTCGCCTTTTTGTGACACTTATGCTGTTCATAATTGTCACAGCAAAAGGCGTACGCCTCCCGTTTTCACGAAATCAGAGCAGATAACGATATCATTCGAGATGATGGTTGGCTAGGAGCATGCGATGCGGTGAAGTTCATTGTTACGTGAGGCCGACAACGGCAAGCCCTTTCACCATCACCACCACCACCATCATTGTTAAGAGTGTAGGCAGGCGTTCGAGATTCGTGAATCCGAATCCCAGTGCCCAAATCGGCGAATCGAATCTTTCGAATCGACCAACAGCGTTTGTTTCTCTCTTTTTCAAATTGGCACCTTCGGAGTCCGCCGAAAGCCTCATTGACCGACGGGTGTTTCTTGTTTTTTTTTTTTTTCGTTTACATTGCTCTGGACTGAAAGAGTTCAGGCAGGAATACAGTGACTGTAAGCAGGAACTGTTACATCACAAGTTTAAAAGTAACCTCGTTTTGCTTCTGATTGTTGCTTAGTTTTATGTAAATAATCCAGACTCGAGAATTTATGCATTTGTTCTAGTTGGCGGACAACATGTGAAATAAGTTACGTATATACCGAACGAAACCGAACTGAAGCATTATTTAATTTGTTTTTTCATTAAACAAAGGTATCATATTTTGCTTCAAAACTTTTTTCACTAGAAGTGTTTTTTTTTCCTGGCTTTTTAAACTCTTTTTAAAGGAACGATTCGAAAGATTCGTAGAACTTTCCTCGGTTTCGGATTAGGATTCGAAAAATTTTGAATTCGTTCCATCTCTAGTAATATATACGCAACACTCTTTTCACCGTATCTGGTTCTACATCGGGGGATATGCCAAAAGTTCTGGACGCGATGATTATAAGGATTACTGTGCTCTTTGAGGTCAAACGGTGATAAGATATTGGCTAATGACTTTTCATGAGCAGTACGGTAGTAACACAATAGTTTTTATCCATACAGATTATGAATATTAATCAACGAGTACCCTTCAAACAAACCAGTTGTGGTGTGGTTATATGGTAGACAATCCAAATTTCCAAGGAATTTCTTTTGAAACACCAGCAACTTATCTAGGTTAGACATACTCTTATCTTATCATACTGAGAACACTCGAGAATGGGGCACGCTGCCTAAGCAGGACAATGTACTGAAAGTCAAGTGCAATATAGGGGTGGACGGTATGTGCCTTATCAATGTGGTTTAGTTTCACGAGTCTGTTCAAGGCTTTCCACCTATCCGTCCACCCCTATTGCACATACTCTTATCTTATGTTATCATACTGAGAACACTCGAGAATGTGGCACACTGCCGCAGCACAATGTACTGAAACTCGAGTGCAATTGGACGGGTAGGTGGAAGACCTCGAACAGACTCTCGAAACTAAGGGACATGATAAGAGACATGCCGTCCACCCCTATTGCACTCGACTTTCAGTACATTGTGCTACTTGAGTGGTGTTCAAGGAAACTTGAATCAGGAGAGGCAGGAATTCTGAAAGATAAGGGGGCAACAACCAGACAAATTTACCCTTCAGCAGTGCTTCCCCTTTCGAAGGATGACGACCCGTCCTTGCCGTGAGCAAACGGCACCCTTGCCAGCCCACAGGGTTATACAGCAACTACCCAAGCAGCACAATGTGCTGAAAGTCGAGTGCAATGGGGGTGGACGGGTAGGTGGAAGGCCTTGACAAGACTTGTGAAACTAAAGAGCATTGATAAGACGCATACCGCCCACCCCTATTGCACTCGACTTTCAGTACATTGTGCTGCTTGGGTAGCCGTTGAGGTCGTGGGTGTAGACTTTGCCGACACATTTTATTACACAATCTCTCAAGGACAACGCTAGGCGTGCGTTACCCTCTTCACCTGTACAGTAACCGGAGCGGTATATCTGGAGCTCGTTTCAGACCAGTCTTACGGGACCGTTCGGGGCTGTTAAACGGTTCATTGCCCGGAGAGGATTGCCGAGGAAAATTTATTGCGATCATATTGCCACGTATCATCTTTGAAGCGACCACACGGAACAGTAACAACGGACGGCGAGGCGTCGAGCGAGATCCACGACACGCCGCGCTGATTAGCTACGCTTCCAAAAGCATCTGTTCCTTCGCTCCCATCAGTCTCATGGACGGATCGACGACCTTGGAGAACCTTCTCTACTTCCTCTTCTTCACCGACGCGCGCTTTCTACAATGTTCGCCGCTATGTATATAAGCTTGTGAGCTCCCAGCTGGAGCATTCTTTAGCTTGGTTCTGTCTATGAGCTGAATAAAGTGTTCGCCGATTATTCACCGAGACGGTGAATAATCGGCGAACACTTTACGGCGAACACACTCGTCCGTTTTCATCCGTGACAATATTTTTTTTACTTTCAAAATGGCAGCACAAGTAAATCGTACCCTTCTGCGAGTGATGTCAGCCCAGTTTCAAGCGAAATTGCTGACTAGGATGGTCACTTTCAGATTCAGCCCACACTCTGTGAAAAAAAGGAGTCGAACGAGAGTATTAGGCAATTTTACACCCCTTGATGCAGTTTAACTCTCACCAAACACCATTGCAGCTCCCTGTTTCTGCGTTTCTATGTTTTCATGCTCTAATAACTCCATTCACCCAGCGCTTTACTCCGTGGTAAGAGTTGAGCGAGAGGCGTCTTCATATTCTTGGACAGTTTTCGTTCTTTTCATTGCGTAGTCTAGCAACATTGACATCGCGCGGTCGTTTAGCGGTTGGCCGTTGTCGTGCGGGAACTTGAAACTGTATGTATTGACGATGTTCTCAAAGACGAATAAGATTATCTTCGAAGAACAACGTCGGCGTGCTGAAGTGCAATGAATGCCACAACTACAAATCATGTGTCTGAGTGTCGTCCTGTATGTACTTCAGGTAAGTATGCGTCCCGTGTTACGTACACGAATTATGAAAATGTGGTAGCTGTTCACAGTTATGCTTCTTCAAGAGAGTTTCCTTTCGTAAGTGGACCTTTGTATCCTAAGAGGTCTAACTTCTTTGAAGAACAGGAACTTCAAATTGACGATAAGTGAAATCGTATTTTGGATAGGACGCTTTGTTAATTAATGTTAACAGCACTGCAGAATAGTCTCGCTTTGATGGAACGCACTGCAGATGACGAAGGTGGCAAGTTACCTAAAGGCTAGCATCACTCGGCATGGCTCTGGAATGAGAAGTCAACTGTGCAGGTTGTGGTAAGGAGGTACCCTGCACTGGTAAGTTTCAATGGGGTATGTATTACCGCCGTTCTGTATTATCATTCACGTGTATCCTGCCGACGACAAGTGGTGTCAGTGCAGGGGCGGATCCAGTCCGTGTCGCTTTTGTTGTTGTTGTTTGGGGGGGGGGGGTTGTTTGTCGAAGCCCCTAAGCGGGGGGGAGTGGGGGACACCGCTGCCAAACCTACTGTTTTGAGCGGGGGGAGCGATCGCCCAACCGTCCCTCCCCCCGGATCCGCCACTGCATCAGTGTTGAGTTCTAATGCTGTTGTTACTGTTTCAGATTTACCAGTCGTTTGCACGGCACATTGGGCAGACAGAGAAAGAAAAAAAAAAAACTCCACAAAGGATGGATGCACATTGCAAGGAAGAGAAAGGGACTAGTTAGAGTAATCATCAGCTCATAAATGGGAATATTATTGATGAACAAGATAGTAAGTAACCGACATAGCACCAATCACTTTTTGCACGCACAGACATGATTCAAACCATTCATTTTCCTAGCATAGTTTGTTTGGCACAAGAAATTGTTAGTTATGAAAATATTTGACTTATGATAACGTAGCATATCGCCACTGCTCAGACTCCATTACAGATATTTATGTTGCAGATTATTACCCAGCATGAGTAATTCATGCCCTTGCTCATCTGCTGAAGGAGGTGCATCTGACCTTTTCACTTGTGTAAGTGTTCATCTTATTACAGGTGTTTTACAATAGATATATTGGGAAGTGTATACACACATCTATTTTAGGCAAGATATTCTTGTAGGCTCCAAATTGTGAATTACATATGACAGCAGTTTCTCATATAAGGCAACTACCGTTCTGCCAAGAAAAAAGAAAAATCGAAAGTACATGTACTGCACTTTATGCCTCAGCCAGATGCACTTCAAAAGGCGCGTCTCCCCCTGCTTTCTCATGAAAAAGCAGAAGGTGCAGAGGTCATGAAGGTAAGCAGTGGGTGCCGATATGCCAAATTCCTATGCACTGATACGTTAATGTATAGTGACAGATGAACTTCGAATAACTGTTTTGTTTCCTGTTTGTAGGAGTTGGAAGTATATGCCAGGTGATAGTTGCATTGGGTGTGTGGCAACCTTATAATGCAAGAATGTACTTGTACCTGTGGCATCTTACCAGTTGTTTTCATAGAATCATATTCAGCACTGAAAGCTTCCTTTTTCTGTTCTTGCCATTTTGTATCAGAGACACAATAAATGCTTCTTATTTAGATATACTGTTTTGCAACACTTATTTGCATGATCTTCAAGGTGAGGATACGACTGGAGTAATGTGCACTCCAGGTGAAGGGCATAACTTTTATGCCTTATGTCGCATAACAAGTACCCCCCAGTGGAGTTACGCTAGCCTCATGAACGGAGTTACTTTTACACCCAATATGCTGGAGTAAATAGGGAGCTGTATGGGAGTAACTTTTACTCTGTACCATAAGAGTAAACTTTACTCCGTAGTTCCCGGAGTTGCAGATACTCTTCAAAAGGGGTGTTATTTTGCACCCCGGAGTTAGGACGTTTTACGCCCGTAAAGGAGTCGGTACGACTCCTTTTTTTTTCAGAGTGCAGAGTTTCAGGGCATCCGTGTCTTCTTCGTATACTGTTATCTGTAAAGACCTTTACTATACGATGCCTCTGAAACCTTAAAAGCAACGAGGGTATGACTGCGTTCAGGTTATGCCCAGGATGAGGAACCTCATTCAAAGATAGAGATCCTGTAGTGCTCGATGAAGCATTGAATACCATTCTTACTCTCGTTGTTTCTCTATATCTCGTTGTGACTGCGTGGTTGCGGCATGTCGTACTTCGGTCCAAGCAATAGTGCGGTCATATTAACGCTTTTCGCATGACCGTTAATTAAGCACTGATGGACCATGGGACACTGCATACATGCTGTTAAGCTGTAGCCTTATTATTGCTACACTTCGCCCGGATGTGTTGACAGCAGGCTTGCGGAGTTGCCACTCCGCGGTTGGAATGATTCCGGAATCATTCCAGATTTAGCGCAGAGCCCGGAATGGAATTGAAATGGAATGGCGGAAACTATCCTGGGAATGGAATGGGAATGGAATTAGACATTTTTCGCAGGCGGAATGAAATGGGAATGTAATATGGTCAGTGTGCCACAAGGTTAACGGCGGTGGTTTGGTTTGAAGAAAAAATAAAATTGAGATTTTTGCTTTACTAGTGTGAGGCCCGCAACCCCATATCATTTGCACCAATTACTTTAGTGGAAAACTCCTGTAATGATGATGCCAATGAAGAGGAGGAGGAGGAGGGGGAGGGGAGGAGTGCGAGATAACCTTGTGTTTTCCGTGGGTAATGCCAATAGCACTGCCGGGGTAGCTATAGTACGGTTACCGGTCCTAATTCTTTTATTGGTGGAATTAAAGGAATGAAATTGGGTTGCCAAGACATTCCAGGGGTTGGAATTGACCATACTTTTTTCATTCCGAGGAATTGAAAGGAATGGAATGGAATGGCTGACCCCATTCCGCAACCCTGGTTGACACCATGGCAGAGGTATTCTATAACGGCCATTCTCAAACTTCGTAGATTAAGAATTCCACCAAAACATTCACAGATTCGTTCCGATGCAATCCAGTTAAATGAATAGGATGGACAGCATTATTTCATTCCCCACATCACCACCAGCAATGGGTTCAATATCGCTCCTGGCGGTGAAACTGCCCTATTCATCATCTCACAATGAAGCTGTTGTTGTCGATTTTCCTTCTTACTATTCTTGACTTGCGATTTCGACCCATTTTAGACACTTTAAATAAGAGGAAACCCAAAAGTAACAAAAATATGAATGCGGTTTAAGTAATTGCACGTGTGTACTTCCCATACGCCATGACGTCTGTAAGTTTTTTACAGTTGTTCGGGCGACGTGGCGGCCCAAAGCAATCATTGTCGGCCCCCACGACGAAAGCATGTCTGGAAATACAGTTTGGGGAGGACATTACGATGATCCTTTCCACTTTTCTTTTTATCGTCTCAGAAGTACACCGGCATCATCGCCCCACTTACGCCCAAACGTCGTCTTGCCTCTTATGGAAGGCTATACATGGCCTCAGCGTTCAGTCTATCGTCGGTGATGTAAAGCTCTCATTTCTGTAGCCAATTCATACTGTTGGAGAGCCCCGACGGTAAATGAGGCCGAACCCACCGGATTTGTAAATGACGTCCGCATCTTGTCTAGCCTACTTCGTATCCTATCTCGTCGGTGGATTTATGCTTTCCTGCAAGGATTCAATATACGAAGGCAATTTTCGGGGTGTCCCGCTGGTGTTTCTTTCTGTGCGCATGCATCAATCTGATGAGATGTAGCGAAACTGTGGGGTCGTTCATTGATGTTGCCTGCGATGGCAGATGTTCTAAGAAAGAGCTTGCAGGCGAATGCTCACAAAGAACACCTTCATAGAAAAAAGAAAAAAGAAGGGAAAAAGAGAGCTCTTTGTTACAAGCGTAGTTTCGCTAACTGTACCACCTTGGACGCCACGAGTTCATAAGGCGCACTCAAGAACTTCCCAAGTGGCAGATCAAGTAGCATGTATAGGCAGGCAAGCTGGTGGACAAGATTCACGACGACGCAACCTGAGGTTGTTACATTACGTCCCTGTTGTTGTTGTTGTCCGTCCGTAGGCAACAGAGAGGATGCGGTCAAGGAATTTTTTCGAACTGGAATATTTGCCACATATTGGAACCATTTTTCGTGGAGATTTAATGTACCAATTGATAGAAATTTAATTTAGTGAATTGAAATCTGAGATTTCTCAAATCAACATAGCGTTTTCTTTGCGGAAGTGGGTTCGTCGTGGCCATATTAAGGATAACCTCCATGGAGCGAATTTTATGAAACAAAGTTCGCGCGGCAGACTGCCACGCGCGTTCTGCGGCGTGTTGTTCGCCGGCACCAACTCCATGGGACGAAAAACCAGAGGACAGCGTCAGAAAGTCATGCTCCGATATCACTGTTGCCAGAGGCTAAAAAATGTGCTCAGTAATGTACCGAAAAGCATATTCGATACTGCGAAAGGAAAACATTATTCTTGGCAGAGAATGCCTGGCGTTCTAGCGGTGCAGTAGGCGAGGCAGCGAACAGACGAGGGCACCCCATTGCAAGATGACGACGAGGACAACTCACGAGAACAGACGACCTCGTGCAGTCGAAAAGGCAGCGTAGCTGGCTCATGGCGTATTCCATTGGGAGAGCAGGTTTTGTCCCGCGCTGGGTGGGGTTTGAGTGAATGCTCCCGGCTGGGTCACACGGGTTTGCTTCGTCAATGCGCGTGAGCCTGTGGTTTCCCAGGTTAGCTTCGATCTCGTGGGTCAAAAACTATTGCTCTTTCGAGCAAACGTTTTGCCCTTGCTCCACCAATGAAACATTCGGCGTCTGACACGATTCTGCCAATCACAGTAAACTTTTTTGCACTTTTTTGGTGTAAATGGCTTGTCCCATGGCGCACACCTTTTTGGTGTTGCCTTTACACTCAAATGACAGGTGTTTTCTAATACACCCTTTAGTTAAGTGTATTCCTAATAAAACACTGTTATAATTGGTGTTTAAAAACAAAAACACCCTTAAAATGGGAGTATTCTATTGAAAACACCTTTTATGATGGGATTATTTACTAGCAAATATTCCCTCGCAAATACTGTAATAGAAGCTTCCGCGGCAGCATACCGACACCACTGGCCGAAACATACAGTTCGACGTTCTTGCTTCTATGGCAAGGAGCGCCGCGAACACGGCAGACTTGCAGCCGTGGTTCCATCGTAGAACGTAAACCGTAGTGCAATGCATCGCAGGCACGCCTCGTTAGCTTGGTAACACTGTGAGACCAACGTGAGTGCAGAGGCATAAAGAGACTTCGGGCACCCCCAGTAGCCTATATTGGCGTGTCGGATGGATCATATACTGAAATAAAATTTGTTGGGGCACGTTGGTTACATGTGGTGGGGCGGGAAACGTTTGTAACGGTGGCGGGAATGTGTTTTTGCAATTAACACCCACGCTTGCAACGAGTCAAAGATATAAGCTAAATTTCCAACATCCCTCCTTGTCAAATACCGTGTTTTTAACTCAGGTTATCGTCTATAATGTGATTACTTGCTGAACGGAGCTGTGCAACCATCATAATTTTTCTCTCACGAAATAAAATACCATTTTAACACCATATTCCCAATTCAAATGGGGTGTAAAAAAGGTGTATTCGACGGTAAACACCTGTTTCAACACTCCACTTTACACCCTTAGTGATCGACATTGGATAAAACTTGGTGTATGTCGATATTACACCTTTAGTAATGCTCTATTTGCACCCTTTGCGGAATAGAAAAGGGTGTTTTTATAAGGATACACCTTTTTTGAGCAAATAAAGGTGTAAAATGATTTACTGTGATGGAACAGCTTTTGTCCTTTCTCGGGGCAAAAATTTGACCCAGCTCTGCCAATGGAATGCGCCATCAGATTAGTAGCTGAAGAGCTCTTTCATTGGCCGGCCTCGTGTTCATCCGCAGTTTACATTTCCGGAATCGCGGACGCTGCGCGAAAATATTTGCCCTCACTACGAACCTTCCCGAATCACACTCTCCGAGTCTCTTCGTCAGCTGGACTCTCGCCCTTTCTCCCTACCGAAATTGCTTGGTCCCTGGCCCAATCCAGCCCAGCAACGCTCTGCGCTCAAAGCTTTTCTGACATTTCTGGACACCATCGGACTTCGATCGTTATTGTTAGGGGGCTCGTTATTTTATTCCCCCCATTCCACCAAGCACTGGGGTAGAGTATCGCCTGTTGCGATGAAACTCCCCACTCTCCAAGGCCGAAAATAAAGTTGTTGTTGTTGTTTGGCATGGGCAGATCGACGGCGGAAGCTCACACTTTTTGACGCCTCGCGCGGGGCGTCCGACGCTGAGTGAAGTTGGCAGCTTTTTCGCTGTGCATTCGCTCCATAGAGGTTGGCCTTTACTCAGCACAGGACCTGTAACGCAACGACAATTGCTGAAATTGAATGGAAATAAATTGTCGAAAATTCGCGTAAATGAGTCCTTGGCTCCGCATCTTTCGCGGGCTCTAGTTTGAGAGCCAAAGTTCGACCAAAGCAGGTTGCATTGACACGCCGTACGAGGGGGAGAGCGTTAAGATCGCAACCCTCTCTTCTTCACTTACGGGACTGTGAGGCTGCCAGCCATACTTCAGGAACGCTACCGTGCTTGCGTGGGAACGATACACACACCGAAGGTTGTTTCGTGTTCCTTTAGAGAGCGCCACTAGCGGAAACGTAGTTAGCAACGCGTCATTCATTTCTCTCGCCCCACTTAGAATGTTGAGATGTTGATGAATGTTGAGGTGAGCCAATAAATTTTATTGCTGTGTCTGAGGTCTTGCGTGCGTCGTCTTCTGTGTCCGAGCCTCTCGGTTTTTATGATGGATCTACACCAACTAGCCTGCACCCTTTCTCTAGTTTCATAGTAAAGTCTTCGGGTTGAATTCTTGAGACACACGGTACTTAGAACATTTAGATCATCATTTAGGTTCCATTAGATTAATACCCAGAACCCACTGTCGCATACAATCTGCGGGATTAATCGCTTCATCGTCGTTACGGTCGTTACAAGCTAACGAGTGGCGGGAAATTCAAAAAGGTGGGCACGTGACACATTGCGCGTGATGTGTACCCCAGCCTTCACGTATCGCGCGAAGAGCGCCGTGCACGTGTTTTATCACGTGCCCACATTTTTTTAATTTCCCGCCCGCCTTTTTGAATTTCCCGCCACTCGTTAGCTTGTAACGACCGTAACGATGATGAAGAGATTAAGCATCCCGGTCGGCGTAATCCCGCTGGGCACGCCGTTACCGTCCGCACTTGACATTCGTGAAGTTAAAAATGAAAAGAAAACACTGGTCCAGGATGTCTACTTTAAAGAAATTCGCATTAATACAAATGCGATTTCATCTGTTTCGGCGTTCGTCGATGTTGTTTTCTTCGCGCGGGCTGCTGTCATCGCCGCCATCTTGACAACCCGGAACCGGCGGCGCAGTAAGTTAAATAAGTCAGGAAGGCGACGGTGAAAGGAAGCCACTGCGCCCGCGCCAACCCTCCTTGAAGTGTGTAATCATGTTGGCGAACGGGGGACAACGTTGTTGATCTCTGTCGCCGAGACTCGCTTTGTCCGCACCTGAGAACCAGAGCCGTTTATAGAGAGAGTTTGGCCATTAGGAGGAGCCTAACTTGAGCCGCGTCATGCGACGTCACGGCTGAACGACCTCCCTCGCCGCGCTCAATTGTTGTCCAGTCGTCAACCGGTCGCCGACGCCATGTTGATGCAAAGCGTTGGTCACGATGCAAGGGGGAAGACACGTGCTTACCGCATCCTTCGAGACCCCTTCGTCCTTGAATCCTTTCAGTTTGGTAACAAAGCCCCCATTTCACAGGCGCCTGTGGGCCATAAGCCGGCGACTCTGGTAGATTACATTGAGCGCGACAAAAGTACATGCCGACCAGCCGGTGAACTGCATCAAGATGGCGCCTACCTGCTGGCTGATAAGCGGATTTCGCTTGGATTCACGCTTTTTGGGCGGTGCAACACCGACTCTGACGTCAAAACAGGCTCCGCCCGTGAAGCGGCAAAAGATCAAAAGATGGCCAAACTCTCTCTATATACGGCTCTGCTGAGAACGACCACAAACGCTGCCTAATCACGATTGCGCGCGATGCGGATCCTGCATGGGTGCGTTTTGGGTATGAGTCGATGTGTAGGTTCCACGCAAAACATGACAACGGAATAAATATGGTGGTAGTGGTGTAAGGGCTCGCCGTTGTCGGTCTCACATATGTGGGCAACGTCACGACTGACGCCCTGGGGGAATGTGCGTCCTGGGCCAACTTCTAAGGGAACTGTGCCGACATATGTCTGAAAGTGTATGAGGAAAACGCAGGAAAAACCTCAGAGAGCACAGTCGGCACCGGAATTCGAACCCGGGTACCTCCCAGTCTCGACGTGTCATGGCCCAGGCCAGTGGCCACAGCCTAACCGAGGAACCAACTGAGGAACCAACGAGGAACCTTGGGACAATTCGCGTAATGATAGTCTGTGTCTTTATTTGTCGCGAGAGAGCTATCATGGGCGACGCTGTAGCGCAATGTGGGAGGGTTAATTCCACCCAACCGGGGTATTCTTGGAGAGTGTTAAATAACAACGCAGAAACGAAACAGTCCGGAGGAGACCATACTGACCCAGACTCAGAGAAGACCGGTGATCAGGGATTGAAGCAAGAACGCTATGTATACAGGGTGTCCCAGAAAATGTGTCATTGAATTATAATAAGAAAAAAGAACTACGCCACCTAGAATCATGCCGTCAACGTCATTTGTTCTTATTAGGTTTTTGCCGCCACCTGATGTGCATTTCATGTAAAATAAGTTTAATTATGTAAATTTTTGCGAAGTGAACTCTGAAATTTGCAAAGTAAAGGTCACTTTTTGCCCCACCAATATGAAGAGCGTGACGAATTTGCTCAAATTCATGGTAATTGACATTGATATTCATGAGCTATCCCACCGCAAAACATAGCCGAACATGATGCTTTTCGGAGCAACTGCCCATAATGCGCGATGACTTTTTGAGCGCAATGGCTCTTAAGGGCGAAACGCATTGGACGTTTTCTCAGCGTCAAAACGTCGCGCGTATGCGATGGCCTTGCACACGCGGCGAAGAAACGCCAGCGAGGCGACCACCCGAAACGCGTGGGACGCGTACGGAGCGAGTGACGCGCGCCACAGTTGCTATATTCGTCGACCACAAATATCTGTTAGAACGTGCAGATGCTCTTCTTTCCTGTTGTTCCCGCGTTTCTTCATTCCAGATACCATTAAAATGTTCACGTAAATTTAGTGTGATGAATAATAAAAATTTATGCGAGCTGCTCGTACGCCACCTTGTCTGCCGCACGACGGCCATGGTTCTGTCTACTTCTCGGAAAACGCGCCCAGACGCGCGCGAATATCTGTAGTCGACAGATTCCGGCGTACGCCCTCCACACGCGTTGAAAAACTGGTTTTCACGAGGTCACACGCACGCCGAGCGCGCGCGCGTCCTGAAAACGTCGGAAAAACGCTCCATGCGTTTAGCCCTTTAGTTCGACGAAATGGGGTTCCAAACCTAGCCCACAGAGTTAGATTCGAAAAGGTAACAGTTCCTGCAATTGGGAGAGGGAAAGTGTTCCCAGCGAAAGTAGGACGCGATAAGCCATGCCACAGTGTTATCTCTTTCTGCGATGCCGGGGTGGGCTGGGTTTCCAACCTCCTTTCGTGGGACTGACAACGCTCGCGTTGAACAATTTGTTGCGCGCTATCCTATGGGAGCTCCGTAGAGCATGATGTTCGGTTATTTTTTCCGACGGGATAGGTCCAGAATACCCCTGCCAATTATCATTAATTTGAGTAAATTAGACACGCTCTTCACAGTGTCCTTTACTTGGCAAATTTCCGACTTCAGCTCGCAAAAATTTACATAATTAAACATACATTACACGGCATTCATATCGGGAGGTGGCAGAAACCTAATAAGAACAAATGCCGTTGACCGCATGGCTCTAGGTGGGGTGGTTTGTTTATTATAATTCAATGACACGTTTTCTGGAACATCCTGCGTATACTTCGACACTAGATGTGTCGCTGGAAAGTATCACGCTTTATGTACACAGTAGTAGCAAATGGAACGCCAAGAAATATCCGTAAAGTAGCCATAGAGTAGTCAAGTTGTCATAGCCATAATGGCGGCGCCGCGACAATGAGAAAGAACCTAAATCTTGGAACCCTGCATATGGAGTGTCTCTTAGCGCGTGCACCTCCTGCACCAGATCTGAACTGGGTTATTTGCGTGCTGCACTTTCCTATTGAAAAGAAAGCCATTACTAATAAAGGTCCCTTCAGCTGGAAAGTACAGCTCCCGAAAACCCGTATTGCGTGGAGTCCAAGGTAGTGCAGTCCAGTGCAAGTGAAAAGAATGCACCTACTATAGTTCCCTTTTCTCTTTCTTTTCCCTTTCTTAGCGTAACATCATGATAATAAGAGGGTGCTTTCCTTTTCATCTACTTAAGCGAATAAGCGTATAAGCGAAATTCTTTCGTGATGACCAAGCAGTTGTGAACGTTGTTCAACTTGTATCTCAAAATGCGAATTGCGCAAGGCAACGTGATACTTGGAAAAGTCGAAATACTTGGAAATCTCATCGCAAATGTAAGCGAAACGTAGGAGACGTTCACTTCTGAAAATAGACAGCTCGAAACGTAGTTTTTTGTGACTTTCCTTTTTGTGAGACAGATTTTTTAAGAGAGTGCCAAGTCAGTTGAAGTGCCTTTCTGATATGTCCTCAAAAAATAATAAAAATGCGAAACCTTCTTGACCTTGGAGACTCGTATGCAGGACAGGACGCTCGTATGCTCTGATTTCGCCATGTCATCACTCTCCCATTATACCATATACCGTCTCTATGTTGCATGGTTCATGTTACAGATGCCATGTTGTTCACACAAAAAGACGTGCGTTGGTAATGTCATCGTTAGTGTTAGCTTGTTCGATATCCATCGGCGTGCCAACAGCACTCATAGACATTATAGTATCTTGTGATAACCCATATACGTATTGACATAGCGCCTGCACTGGAATCTCTTCGCTCTGAAAGTGGCGCTCCTCCAAATGTGCAAACACACTTCACACCAGCTGAGTATGACAGGCACGACTCCTTGTATGTAGCGTTTTATGTATTTAAGCGTTACGTTGTACAGTATTACCGCCACACAGGGTTGACGCGCCTTACACGTAAATATATTCCAATAGCCCGTTTGTAAAAAAGTTCCAGGGAACAGCGCGAGCCCTGGGTGGGCATGCCGGGAAATGCTGTGCAAAACGCCAGCGACTGTGCATGCACTAGTACGACGACGACGACGATCGGAGACTATATCGATAGCCCATAATATCGAATCGCTGTCGCTTTGGAGAGCATGTCCCGGTAAGCCCTGCCTGGGCGCGCGCTGCTGCCCGGAACTTTTGCAAATGGCCTATTACATTACCCCCCTAATATTTCCTATGTCAATGTTGTAATTAGATGCTGATTTCTGATATTTATGTTTAATAAAAGTATAACTTTATTGCTGAAAATGTATTAGGTTTGACTCGAAAAAGAAAACGATGCTTCTGCAGCCCAGTTTCTATATATGTTTTTTTTTTCTATTATTCTGCGCTTTTCTAAGACAGTGAAGGGAAATATGGAATGCCACGCGACATCCACGTTCATGATGGGATGCGAATGGATTCCACATTAAAGGGGCGATAAACTGGTATAAAAGGTGCGCCTTTCTCTGCGTTATATTACAGTAACTTAGGCAGTGAAAGCTCCATGCAATTACTAGGCGCCTGCGTACGAATGAAATATTCACTTTCGCTTTTTAGCCCCGCCCGGCGCTTGAACCTTTACGAGTCATTTAGATCTGAAGTCACTGAAAAGTGTCGTTTTTTTGTTTTGTCAAAATGACTCGAAAAGTGCATTATGTCTGCATATTAACTTCCAGCAACACATCCCAACTGGATACAAGAAACACAGGCAGCCAAACACGCCTCCTTGGAGAGAGGCAGTTGCCACCTCCAGCATGCACCACCATCCCTGGCATTACCAAAAAAAGAGCAACCTCCTCCCGAAGTTGTTAGGCAGCTTTCGGGTAAGGGTAGGCGGCTTTCGGGCAAAGTTTCGGGTATTCAACGGCGCACCAAATCAGACGCAAAGATTCGTGGAGAGAGGACATGCTCCTGCCCCCATGAAAGATAGAAGGTCGAAAAAACACAGCGCGGGAAAAAAGAGGCGGAATCATTTTTGTTTGCCGCTTATCAACGTATGGTGGAATGTCACCTGCCTTGTTATCTGCGCGTCTTGTGCTGCACGCCGGTCCGGCGATAAGCTGTTCTAGCTTCATGGGGGCAGGAGCATGTCCTGCCCTCCGCGCATTTTTCCGACTGATTTGGTGCGCTGTTGAATACCCAAAACTCTGAAGCCTCAACTTCGGGACTTTTTTGGGCAGTTCCATTTGCAATATCGAGCGGATTTCTTGGTGGATCTGACTAACTTCGCTACGGGCTCTCAAATTCTGTAAAAAAAAACGTTAGATTGACTTGGGAAATTTTGGAGTTCAATTAAAGAAATTCAATTTATTTTAATTAAAATCAAATGAAAATATTTTTGCAAGATGGCAAATTCAGTTGCCACACAAGTGCCCTTTACCCCGTATTTTTCCGTCGCCCCGTTTTTTTATAAAGTCCGAATGACACGTTTTTTGAAACACCCTGTATGTATATTTATACAGGGTGTCCCAGAAAACGTGTCATTGAATTATAATAAAAAAACTACGCCACCTAGAATCATGCGGTCAACAGCATTTGTTCTCATTAGGCTTTTGCCACCTCCTAACGTGAATGTCATGTACTCCAAGTTTAATTATGTAAATATTTGCGAACTAAACTCGGAAATTTGCCAAGTAAAGGTCACTTTTTACCCCACCAATATGAAGAGCGTGCTGAATTCACTCAAATTCATGATAATTGGCAGTGATATTCACGAGATATCCCATCGGAAAAAATACTCAAATATCAAGCTTTTCGGGGCACCGGACCATAACGCGCGATGACTTTTGAGCGCTCTCAGTGCGACGAAAGGAGGTTCCGAAGCCAGCCCACAGAGTGATAGTAGAAAAAGTAACAGTTCCTAAAATTGGGAGAGGGAAAGCATTATCCCAGCGAAAGTCGGACGTGATAAGCCGTGCCTGTTTTATCTCTTTCTGCGATGTCGGGGAGGGCTGGGTTTCCAACCTCCTTTCGTCGGACTGACAAAGATTGCGCTGAAAAATTCATCGTGCGCTATTCTGTGCGACCTCCGTAGAGCATGATGTTCGGCTATTTTTTCCGATGGGATAACTACTGAATATCCCTGTCAATTATCATTAATTTGACTAAATTAGACACGCTCTTCACATTGATGGGGTAAAAAGTGACCTTTACTAGGCAAATTTCCGACTTAAGCTCGCAAAAATTTACATAATTAAACTTACGTTATACGACATTCACACGAGGAGGTGGCAAAAGCCCATTAAGAACAAATGCCGTTGACCGCATGACCCTAGGTGTTGTAGTTTTTTTATTATAATTCAATGACACGTTTTCTGGGACACCCTGTATGTTTATTGTGTCTGTTTGTTGTGCACTGTATTGTATTTGAGTGTGCCAACATTAAGGTCGTCATGACCTTTCTTGGGCACCAATAAAACATTATTATTGTTATTATTGTTAGTATTATCCGTTACGAGCATCGGCACCGAAGTGATAAAGTGAACATGTAACGTTAGTGTGAGTTAGTACCCCCTCTAGCTCACAAAATTGCTTTGTCCCTGGCCACATCCACCCCACCAACGCTCTGCCCTCAAAGCTCTCTTCGCCTTTCTGGACACCACAGGACTTCGATCCTTATTGTGAAGGGGCTGATGATTTCATTCCCCGCATCACCACCGGCAATAGGGTAGAGTATCGACCCCGGCGATGAAACTCCCCGGTCATCATCCCGTAATAAGTAAGTTGTTGTTGTTGTTGTTGAGGGGGGGGGGGCATGTTAATAAATAAAGTGGCACGAATGCACCGAATGATATCGTAGCCTCGCTCCGCTCTGCCCCGTCGGACTATGATCACGTGACGACCACTAAGACTGGCGTGGCAAACTCTGGCGGGCGGTGCGAAAGGCGGTGGTGGTTGACAAAACTTTGCGCCGGACTGCAAACCGACCCTAAGCCAGGTCGCACCGCCGAACAGAAAGCGGCCGCGGCAGAAACGAGCGTCGTGAGCATCGACGAACAGCCCCAGGGGCCCCTAATGCGCTCCACCGCAACTTCTTGCGTAAACCCTTCAGCTATACACTCTTAAAAATGAACTTCACCACATAGCACGCTCCTAGCCAACCATCATCCCGAATGACAACGTTCTCGCCCCCGATTTGTTGAAAACGAGAGACGGAGACTATTTTGTGCCATTATGTACGGCACAATATAGGCTCTGCCTCTCGTTTTCAGTGGTTAGCATGCTGGCCATGCCACGTCGAGACTGGGAGGTACCCGGGTTCGAATCCCGGTGCCAGCTGTGCTATCTGGGGTTTTTCCTGGGTTTTCCTCAGACGCTTTCAGACATATGTCGGCACAGCTCCCTTAGAAGTCGGCCCAGGACGCACATTCCCCCAGGGCGTCAGTCGTGACGTTGCCCACATACGTCAGGCCGACAACGGCAAGCCCTATCACCATCACCACCACCACCACCACCATCATTTTTAAGAGTGTAGTTGCTCGGTGTGTGATCGCTTGTGGTTCAGGAACGACGTCGCCGCACTGTACCCAACACGTGTTACAAGGTGCTGCAAAAAGCCTTTCCCTGATGCATCTCTGCGTTTCGCCTGCGCAAGACATGTCTCCACTACAGGCGCGCGTCATGAAACGGATTCAGCTCCTGATGTGCACCTCGTACGTATCAGGGATCGGAACCGGTATTTTTTTCGGTCCGGTTCGGATTCGGGCATATTGGTTCGATTCGAGTTTAGCTCTGCTAAACCGAAACTATCGGCTTGAACCGGTATAGCGGTTCGGATCGGAACCCCCCTCCCCGCACACACGCAGAAAACAAAATCGGTCAGCGGTCGGGACATTTACAGGCATCGGAACCGTTACTTTTTTAGTCCCGCTTAGCCGGTTCATGGGCAGTAATTTTGCTACATGAAAGCGAGCTTACGCTCACCGTCCAGAGTTGTAAGACAAATGTGCGAGATAACCGTTTCAGGTGAGTCAAAAAATGGTCGGTCAGTACTACAATTATTTCACCTCTGAACTGCTTCCCGAACCGGTAAAGGTATAAATTTTTTTCGGTTCATTTCTGGTTCGGTTCGGAACAAGCAAAAAAAATGTTCAGATTCGGTTCGCGTTCGTCAGAAAATAACGTTTATTTTCCGGTTTCCTGTTCGGGTTCAGTTTCGGTCCCGATCCCTGGTACGTATACCGGAACACAGCCAAACCGGAGGGACTGCCACAACTAAACAAGTTGAGTGAGTGTCTACACGCACCCCTTAGCACCTACCCCCGCTAATTCGTTTCAAATCCAAGCCTTAACAGTTCCTGGATTTCCCTAATTTTTTTAAAAACATTTCTTATACGCCCTTTAATGTATTGCAGCTGTAATTTTATTTGTTTGTTGTAACCGTAATATTTTTCTATTCTGTGTGCACACTATTGCGTAGACGTTCTCGCCGTCCATATGGGCCTGTTGCTCTGGGCCAGGTGGCGCGAGTGAGCAGCAACATCAGCGCTCCAAATCATGCAACACTCCCCAGTTTAGCAGACGACGCGGCACTTTCAAGTACACGGTTTCGAGTTGTTCGCGCTTTTCAAGAAGCACCGCTTTTTCTGTTGATTTCCTACAGGTTTTGTAGCTTCCTTGACACCATACCGTTTGACACACCATGCAAAACCCGCTGATGGAACTCCTTACTGTTGGGATCCGCGGCCGTTTGGGCCCGAAATGGCGCTGTGCAAACTTCACTGCAACAGCCCTATAGGCAAAATAATAGTCAATATACATAGACAATGGACATACAAATACAATAGGCATAATAGACAAACATCTAAACCTCTAAAATGCCACACGTGTCGAACTTGAAACGCTTCCTGCTCTTGCGCGTATATGCCGTATAGTTTCGCCCAACTCTCGTGTGAAAATGCAATTAAGTCAAATTATCCCGGCGTGCACGGGGGTTCTGCTCTCTTTCCTCGGTCGCTAAAGATGAGAGGGCGGTGCGCGTATCTATAGGGCCATAATCGTTTCCTCCTGAACGGACTTAACTAGGAGGCGCATTGCGCAACACTGAAGATAACAAAGGAATCTCATAGTGAGACCATGATTACTCTTCCCTTACGTAATCCTTTTTTTTTCTTTTTTCTTTTTATTCCTTCCCTGTTTTTTTTGCTTTCGTGCAGGTCTTGATATGCCTCCTTCAGATTAGTCGGGATTAGTTCTCCATACTACGAGACTATCCTTTATTTTTCTAAAGGAATCTCATTCCGCCAGGGAATAGAGAGCCCCCGGAGATTATGTCGATCAGGTAGTACCTTCCTCTAAGAGGGCCGTGGGTAGTGTTGGGATCCGTGGTCTTCCAAACCTGCGTTTCACATCTCGATTCTCCGGAATCCATGAACTTCGGAGTTTTTTTTTTTTTTCTTTTTTCTTTACATTCGATACTTGCAGCACTGGAGCCATCCTGGAAAGAAATTGGGGAATTTCAGAGCTACTGTTTGAGCAATCGCGACGCTGAACAGTGAAGTATTGACGAATCGTTTAAGTTGTACGGTTCTCTGTCCTCAGCTGCTTCCGAACAACCCTAAACGCGTATCCGCGTATTTCGTTCCTGGCGCGGTGCGGTAGGGGCCTCGATTGTCGACCCTATAGTGACACCGGTGCTCCGTGCTCTCTTTTGCCCTTTCGAGGGGTGTCGTCGCCGTCGAGCGGCGCGCGTGTGGTCGTGCTCGCGAACAACAGAGAAACTAAAGAAAGATGGGCCGGTGATCACACGGGTCGGTTGGGTCATAGGTGCGAGGAGATGAGATAACTCGACACGATGCGCATTTATGTAACCGCGGCTTATGAAGGGTCTACGCACATGTCTCATTCAACGTAACAACAAGCGCTGACTTGGCTAATATATATATATGATTTAAAGTTTCCACAGCAGACTTTTCTTCAACGTTAAGCTTTTTTATTCCGTGTTAGCACCGCGGAACAACTGTGGCTGAGCGGCGTACAGATGCGGACAGATGGAGAGAGTACAGCAAGGAGGAGTGGGAGACAGGGGGGATTAGTATGCGTCCTGGGCCGACTTCAGGGGGAACTGTGCCGTCATTCGTCTGGAAAATCTTGGGAAAACCGAAGGAAAACCTCAGGCAGCACAGCCGGTGGTAGGATTCGAACCCACCACCTCCCAGTCTTCAGCACGACCTTGGCTGCGACTGACGAGCGGGATGCCTGAACCCGCTGGGCCATGCCGCTGCTCTTCAACATTGAGCAACGGCATTCATCTTCTGTTGCTTTTAAGTTTTTTTTTTTTTTTCACGGCCTACTAGATTATAACGACAATGTCACACGCAAGCCTTCCCAGCGCCGCATCATTGGAAGGTAGCGGTGGCGCTACTCATCGTCCCAGTTATTGCTTCCTCAACTTCTACAATACTTTGTACTTCAGCTTACCTTAGTATTTCTGTACAAGCGGTGGATATTCCACAGATGTTTCACTTTGAGGTTGATTATCATCATCATCATTCTACGCGTTTTCATAGGAGCTATACTGCTGTCGTCTGCTACGGTAGTCGTATACATAGGCTTTTCCGCGTTCGGAATTAAAATTTCCATCGTCCAATCGTGGTGTAGACCATGCGTGCCGATGAGTAGCGCCCCTAGCGGACCGTGCGGACGGGCTCCTCGTATTGGTTGCTGATTATGACATGGTGGTTATGATCCAGTAGGTCGTGGTATTTTTATGCTTCGCTCTATGTTTTTAGTGCCTTGAGACTTCGCTTTTGGTGCCAAGCTAGGTGATGATGTTCTCATTCATTCTTTCAAAGCGTTTCAAAAGCGTCGCGGTTATTGTAGTTTCCCTTTCTTTTATTAATAACGCTTCCTAGAGTAGCCAGTCCCGAGTGGCTCGAGACTACCATCTCCATTTTTTTCTTTTCAAATGAATCATGCTTCGATTATTGAGCTTCGTAAGCCGAAGCACGATGTCATCCAGTTTTACATATATGGAGCTACATCACGTTGACGGCAACCCATTTCACTTTCTAGACGAACGTCGGCGCTGTTCACCCTGAAGTCGGCCCAGAAGGGATACTAACACCCCTGCCCCGCACCCCTTCCTGCTGTCCTTTCCCTCTGTCCATGTCTGTCCACTCCTAGCTACCTTCGCGGCACTAACACAAAACGTGTCATTGAATTTTAATAGAAAAACTACGCTCCCATCATACGGTCAACGACATTTGTTCTTACCAGGTTTTTGCCACCTCCTAATGTGCATGTCATGTAACGGAAGTTTAATCACGTTAATTTGAACACAGTTCGGAAATAAATTTAGTAACTGTAGGAAATAAACCGGAAATTTGCCAAGTAAAGGTCACTTTTTTTACCCCACCGATGTGAAGAGTGTGCCCAATTTACTCGAAGTAATGATTGTTGAGGAGCTATTCCATGGGAAAATATAGCCGAACATCATGCTTTACGGAGCACACGGAGCATAGCGCGCGACGAATTTTTCAGCGCAATCGTTGTCAGTCCGAGGAAAGGAGGTTGAACTCCCAGCCCATACCGACACTGTAGAAAGAGATCACACAGACATGGCTTGTCGCGTCTGGCTTCGGCTGTGACCATACTTTCCCTCTCCCAATTTCAGGAACTGTCACCTTTTCGACTATCACTCTGTGGGCTGTGTTCGGAACCTCCTTTCGTCGGACTGACAGCGATTGCGCTCAAAAAGTCTCCGCGCGTTCTACTCAAGTGCTCCGAAAACAAGGAGAACTGAGCAGCCAGCTAGTGAGCTTCATTGAGCAAACGGAGAGTGGAGCAGGGACTGAGTGAGCATGAGTAGCTAGGAGCGCCGACGACTGCCGCTCGCAATCGTTAAAAAATGATGTGGGCACCAGACTGAGGACGAGACAGAGCCCCAGTGCCTCACGAGCCCGCGTTCTTCGTGCACGAGAAAGAAAGTAAGTAACCTTTACTTTACTAAGGGTAACTTTGTAACTGCAACTGTAACTAAACATGTACTGTAAACTTGTAACTGTAACTAAACTAACGGCCTCGGTGGCTCAGTCGGTAGCGTGTTCGCCTTCTGATTCCAAGATCGTGGGCTCGAACCCGGCCGAGGACGCCAGCAACTTGGTGACAGAGCACAAGTTGCTTCGACATGTCGTCTTCCGCGAGGGACGTTAAGTACGGGGTGCCGTGTGATGAGCCTTCACCGCACGTTAAAGAACCCTCAGGTGGGCAAAAGCAATCCACAGACTGACCGCTGTGGCGTCGCTCATGATCTCAGTTGTCTCGTAACGTAAACACCCAATTATTATTATTAAAACTAATCTAACTTTGCTGATGTTACTGTCACGAAGTTACCCCTGAAATTAACTTTTATTTTTATCGACCCAAACCCGGCACGAGCCAGCCGGCTGCGGAGAATTCATCCCGAACCCTCTTGTTCTTGGAACAGCGTGGAGACAGTTGGTATCTCCTGGCGAATTCGGGTCGTCATTTCGTAGCATCTTTTTTTGCCAGATCTCGGGCAGTCATGTTCGCTTGGTCAAAATGAGGCAATCTCGCATGTTTACGTGGCGCTTTCCGAGCGCTCGGAATTTGCCTTCTACCACTTTTTTTGCCCGGTCTCAAAACGATCGAGCAGCGGATTGCTCAACTGTATCCGGTGTCGTCACATCCGCACTGCAACGGTGGCGAGTGCCCTCATTGGCCCGCATGTTGTAATCACGTGGTTTAGCAGACGACAGAGCTCGAAGACGGGCGACCGCGACGCCCCTCGCGTGATCGAAGGCCTAAAACCACTAGATTCCTAGCAATCATGTTCGGGTGGCAACGGTCACGTGATCCAGCTCGGTCGCCGACCTAGCAATTTCCGAGCGCTCGGTCGTGTTGCTACGAAATGACCACCCGAATTCGCTATTGATAAAGTCGGCATAGCGCAGCGGCGTCGACAAGAAACAACGACAGTGTAAGGCACTACACGACGACTGCAAACTAACAACTCGAACTTATTCAACATTATGAGAGAAAGAAGATACAGGATGTTAATTACCGTGCAGTTCCAGCTAAAATGACGGTTAATTCCTGTTTTCGGTTCCGGTTCGGTTCGACGCTCTGGCAGTAATGTCCAAAGCACTTGGCACGACGTTCCTGAAAACAGGTTTCACCATAGTAGTATAGGCGCGTGACATTGGTACACACATTCGGTTGTTACCTGAGCTGTTTTACATCCTTGCTTTTCTGTAGTGCTGAACGTTGCGGCGAGGAAGTAACATTGGCTACATGTCTGACTAGGCGAGATTGGGAGACAACCTATTGACTATTAATGTCCGTTGGGTGTTTCGGTCGAAGGATGCGCCAAACATTCCAGCTTAACGATGAAAGATGGAAGTCACTGAAAAGGTTAGACAGCTGTAGGACTCGTACCCACATCTTCTGGATTACGGGTCCAGGGCTCTACCATTTGAGCCAAGCTACCACGCCTAACCCAGCGACTTCCAGGGTGCCTCATCTGAAAGGACAAAACGGTCACTCTCTCTCTCACTCATCCTCCTTTCACTCTTAGATTTTTACTCACTCATACACACATTCATACGACGGGATCGACGCAAGCGGCAACTGTTGAACATGAGACAACTGATGTTCTGAGGCTGGAACAACACACAGGGGACAAATATATACAAAGCCTCAAATTGCCTAAGAAATTAACGATAACGGTAGAAATTAAAATTAACGGTAATCCAGAGGATGTGGGTTCGACTCCTACAGCTGGCTACCCTTTTCAGTGACTTCCATCTTTCATCGTTAAATCTTAGGCAATTTGAGGCTTTGTATGTATTTGTCCCTCGTATGTTGTTCCAGCCTGTTGACCATCAGTTGTCTCAAATTCCAGCTTAGTTTGTTGCGTTGCTATCAAAATCCACAAATACCAAGGAATGAGGATAATGACGAGTGGCCGTGAGGTCGGTCTTCTCCCTCAACGAGCTAGACTCCCGCCCCCTCTCCCTAACAAAATTGCTTGGTTCCTGGCCGCATCCAGCTCACCAAAGCTTCTGCCCTCAAATCTCTGTTCGGCTTTTACGACGCTACAGGACTTCGATCCTCATTGTAACGGGGACCCATTACTTCAGTCCTCGCTTCACCTCCAGCACTGAGGTAGAGTATCGCCCCCGGCGATGAAACTCCCCATCCATCATCCTGAAATTAAGTTCTTGTTGTTGTTGTTGTTATGAGGTCGGTGGAAAAAGAACCATTCACAAAAGCTAGGCCTCGATTAAAAGCCCGAGGAACTTCGAATCAGTCCCGTGGCCGAAGTAAAAAAAAAGTGTAAAGTCGAACCCGAGCCAGCGGGCCAGCATGTCGGACTTTAGCATTGGAAAGACAATTACGTGTAGCAGCCTACCAGACCTTGATAGGCAAGCCTGAGCGATGGGCAAGACACGTAAACAAACACAAACACCAAGGCTCAGATTTGAGCCTTCGTGTTTGTGTTTGTTTACGTGTATTGCCCATCGCTCAAGGTTGCCTATCATGGAATGTATCCACCAGCTAGCCTGCATTTACGCCATTCTGTCAACCTACCAGACCTCTACAGTCCGAGTTGCCATAAACGATTTCGTATGCAGATGGAGGAAAACATACTCACACGCTTCGACGCAGATCGCCGACTGCAAATGGGATTGTACCCACGTAAGAGCACGTATCGCCGCATTTTTAATGCTGCTTCGCAGGATGCGTGTGCTCACCGATCATTACCATTGCTGAGCTTCGCAACGACCCACAGTTCATATCGACGAGCACCGGGGGACGCAAATCGACTATTGATCTTCAACTCATGCGGATGTCGATAAAAGATGCGTCTTTCCAAATCGAAATCTTATGTTTGAGAGTAGCTGATGATCGCGCTGCTCGGGGAACATCATGTAGATGGGCTTCGCAACCGACGCGTAAAACACAGTCGCTTCGAAAGAGGTGCGTAAATATGGAATTAAAAGTCACAGCTACGGAAGAAGGTTTTAACATATAGTAGCATCTTACGAAACACGTGTCGCCTACATAAGCTATTCCTCTTTCGTTTGAGCATGAGCAACTACGTCTGATGACAGCAGAAAGATACAGCTCGAAATTTCAGGGAACGAGTGAATCTCACGCCATTCTACGATTCGAGAACTTGGGTCCTGCAGCGAAACCATAACTGCGTTCTCAACAAAAACAGGGTTTACGTGTGAGAGCACTTCAAAACTCATAGGGTATGGAGAGCTGAGAACTCGTAGACAGCTAGCGAGTCAATTATCTCTTTCGCTTGCGCTACTACATATGATGTTGCATGTATGGTGTAGACACAATAAGGTGTTGCGTGTCGCGAGGTAAGGGGACGACATAACAGGGTAGCACTGAGACAGGCAACATATATTTGGAGCCGAAAGCAGGACATTTCCAAACATTTATCGAGAACTTGCTCGCACGTAAGCTTGCCAGTGCTTTAAACACGCGTAACCGACGTAAAGTTGGCTTTCTTCCAGCCGATACAAGCGCCCTGTCACTCAACCGACTGTCCTGGTAAAGGTTTCGTGCAAGCTGCCCGACTGCGCCATCCTACCGCGTCGACACATAAGCATTAGCATTCTTACGAGAGTGGCAATGTGGTACACCGGACAGGAGAAAATTTGTCAGCTTACCGGGTTGGGGGAGTGCGTTCCAGTCGCCGATCTTCGTAAGTTCTTCCTCCATTTTGTCGTCTTTGGCAAAGAGTACTTCTTTGTGTGGCTCAAAGTATTGTTTCCGTTTTTTTCGAGTCGTCTCACGCATTTAGTCAAAACGCCGTGGAAGCAGTGATATTTGAAACAGCTGCATTCGACAAAAAACAGAAGATACCACGCCATAACGAATCGGTGTACTGAAAACAGCTGTCACAGCACCAACCGGCCGCGAGAACAAGGTTAGCAACGGTTTGCTTGTTTCTTTATGAGGTGAAGAGAGGTTGGCCATGCTCGTAAGGTGGCCGCTGTGCAATGCCAATCATGTAGTTGCCGCAAGCACGCTAAAACGTTTGCAAAATGGAATAAAAAATAAAAACCACGTAATTAATTGCAACAGTTAAACATGTTGGTTACATTGTGTTTATTTTGTTTTCACAAGAAGAAGCGCGATAGCGTGGTTGGCGTAACGGTCATCGTCATCACGATAGTCATCATCATCGCACCGGTTACGGTGCCCCCCGCACCGGCAGATCCCCCAAACTCACCTCGGAAAAGCGTGCAACGAAGAAGGCCGCCACTAGATAGCCCACTGTTGCCGTTCCGGATCACTTTAGCGCGCTAAGTGTAGCGGCAAAATGCTTTTGTTGTGTCTGCGAATGAATCTAGTCTTTATATGTCCAAATAAAACGCGTATAACAACTTTTTGTGTCGTGTTTCACTTTTTGGTCCCGTTTTTAAACGTGTTGAGCGATCGGAAGGATCTAGTGCACGGCTGCGTGCATCACATAGCGTACCTGTCGTACCAGGCGCCCCAGGCGCAGTCGTCCATTTCTCCTTCGGTGACTTGGCCTGGCTTGGATTGTGCTTCAACTGGATCTTTAGCGCGCTACAATCCAACGCAAGCCAACGTCTGGTAACAATGGGGTATCTATGGGCGGCCTCCGGGATTGCACGCATCGGGATAGGAACAAATACATGGGAAAATGGCGACTTTGGGGGACCTGGGTTACGGCATTGTGTTGTTTTGCAGTGGCCTCGTACTTTTCCATCGTACTTTAGACTTGCGCGCACGTTTCATTGGGTGCTTCTTTTCGCGACTCACTGTACTTCAAGGGAGACTCCGGGGCAATCCAAAACTATTATAATGACTGTGCCAATAAGCTCGATACATTCTTCTGAAGTGATAAATAAAGTTGGTTTGGCAGTCGGTGACTCGGTAGTTGCCGAAAGAGCTGCGAAGCTCAAAATGAAACCGAAACTTCTGATGGTTTCCTCTCCTACCTCCTGTACCCTGCGTGACGTCACCGGTAGTCTCGCGCGGGCCACCGGCTGTTTTTCGGGCACGCGCTTTGTAACTTCTTCGTGCCACATGGATGACCAGTCATCTAATTCCTCCATTTCGTTCTAAAATATTCGCCAGCTGTAAAAGCAAGCACACAGAAAGCCGTACATGAGGAATACCGGTGCGGTGAAGCCCAGTGTTGCTGGACTTCTTTTCCGTGGAGTAGCACCAAGTCATTCAATGAAAATATTACTTTTCTAATTATCTGCGCCACTTGGGGATGAGAAATTGTATTCCCTGAAATATCGTACGGTACAGATTGATGTCGCACTGTTACCTCAACACGTTTTTGGTGCAGAGTCTCCCTTTAATTCTACCTTTGCTACAAGCATATGTAGCTTGCGTGTACGAGCTCAAATTGTAAATTTCGGCGTCGTGTGGTACAGTGCGTCGTCTGCTAGCTCCAAATGCGTCGACGGGGCAGCACTTTTCTCGGAATGCGGAGTGGAATAGAAATCGTAACCTGTTTTCTTTTGTTTCCGTTTACTGTTTTTGAAACATAAGTACACCGAGATTAGGCCACTTTGAGCAGTTCCTGCTGTCGACAGGACTTTTTGTGAAAGGGGCCACAGTAATGCAAGAGACCACGGCTGCTCCGTGGAACTGGCACAAACGAGGGATTACCTGATTCTATTTACCGGTGCTTCAAAAACAGTAAACGGGAACAAAAGAAAACAGGTTACAATTCGAATTCCACTCCGCATTCCGAGGAAAGCGCTGCCCCGTCGACGGATTTGGAGCTAGCAGACGACGCGTGGTTATCGGATCGCCATCTCTCCCGTCTTGTGGCGCTGCGAAGCCCCGCCGCCACCAGGGGAACGGAAGTGAGGCGAAGGCGACGGTATAGCACAACAACTTGGTTCAGTAACCCGCTTGTAGGGGGGCTGAAGATATCAGGCAAGTGTGTCGCAAGCAGTACTTATTAGAGTCACTAAATAGGGAGCAGAGTAGCGACACTGAACCACGCCGGCGAGCGAGACCACCATCTTGGGTCCGGCGCGACAGCGTCGTCTAGCAATGGGACGGCAACAGACCCCTTCTCCGCTTCTCCGCCGGTGAATAGCGCGCAGGCGAGCGAGTTTTCAACACAGGAAACCGGTTTTGGATGGAGGGGACTCAGCATGACGACGCGTTCTTGGAAGGAGAAACCACGTGATACGATCGGCCCAATCGCCGACACCGAACAGCGGCGCCGGCGCGGAAACGGAATGCGGTACTCTGTACCCCTATTTAGTGACTGTAGTACTTATGAATGCCACGTGACTAGCTACCACGATGCATGTCTTGTTACGGTGGCGAAGGCCCTTTATAACCCTGAACTTCGTTCAGTACAGTTGTTATGGCAACGTTTTACAAAATGTGCAGCCCACGCGACTTTGTGGCTCACAGAGCTTGTGCGTGATTTTTCGTTGACCTGCCTTTACGTCTGACAAAGTAGAGGTAGTATACCTTCTGGGGCCATTTGCACAAAGCTCGGTGAGGAGACTCACGGCTGAGAATTTCCTCCGACATACCATGTGACCTTTGAGTGGATTGCACGAAGCGAGCCTGAGGTGAGAGTGTGAGGGAGACTCTCTGAGCCAACTCTCGCTGCTGGAGGAAGCTACGTAGCTCCCTCCAGCACCCTGAGTGACTTTCTCGCACTGTGCAACATGAACGCCATTCGACGACACAGACGTCTGGTTTTCATGCGGCGGTCGCTTGCTAGGCAAAGGGTATTTCGTGATCGTCGTAACCCTTTCGAGATATACGACGACGACGAGATGTATGAACGCTTTCGCTTCCACCGCCGCGGCGTTTCTGTGATTGTGGACTTGATGTGCGATGAAATGGAACGGAAAACAAAGCGTAGCTGCGCGGTACCAGTGGAGCTGCAAGTCCTCGTTGCGCTGAAATTCCTCGCAAGTGGAAGTTTCCTCATAACGTGTGGAGACACCGTTCATGTGCACGTGTCCACTGCGAGCCGGATTGTTCGAGCCTTTGTGCTGGCGTTACTTCGTCACCTCCACAAGTACGTGCGGTAAGTGCACAGACTTAATTAAACAAACTATTTGATTACGGGACGTGCGGTAGACGCGCTTTTTGGTGCATTGATTGTTACTGTATTGCAGGCCACGGGCATTAACCACATGTGGCTTGCCGCACTCGACAACCACATTTCTATCACATTGCTTCTACTAATGATTTTGTTGTCTGAGTTCTGTTAGATTCTGACAGTATCCCGCTCTTCTTTCCTGAACTGCGACAACATATGTTTTTAAATGCACAAAGATCCCTGAGTTACTGTGGCAACAATACTTCGCGCATGTTCCCAACTGGTGATGAAGCAGGCTCTGTGAAGGAAACGTTCCTACGAAAAGGTGGTTTTCCTGGAATTGTGGGTGCTGTCGATGGCACTCACATTCGTATTCAAGCTCCTGTACAACATGAGGAAAACTACATCAACCGAAAACGCTTTCACTCCCTGAATGTTCAAGTGGCAGTGGATGCCAATTCGTACATTACAAATGTTGTGGCTAAGTGGCCAGGCAGCGTTCACGACTCTCGAATCCTTCGAGGCAGCAGCATCGGAGAACGCTTTGAACGTGGCCACATTCGAGGCATGCTGCTCGGCGACAGTGGGTACCCGTGCAGGCCGTGGCCTATGACACCGTTTTTAAGACCAAATGGGCATGCCCAGGAGATGTACAATGAGGCACACAAAACGTCACGGTCAGTTGTGGAACGGTAAGCAATCTGGATCAGTTTGGTAACCACATTTATGGATTATTCTATGTCCCTCTTTCAGAGCAATTGGTCAGTTGAAGAGAAGGTCTGCTTGCCTCCATGGAGAACTTCGGATGGCACCTGAACGTTGCTGTGGCAGTGTTGTTGCATGCTGCATCCTCCACAATCTGGCAAGGCAGCCTGGAATTCCTGACGACAGAGCTGAGCCAGAGCGTCAGGATGACTCTGATGAGCAAGAGCCACAACGGGCACCACAAGACGGGGTGCACGTACGGAATTTGATTGTGCAGCGACATTTTACGTGAGGTAGGGAGCAAGTAAGATTCATGCCTAGATGTAGGGCTGCCACAGAACCCCCAAAATATACACATTGCTCATTATGCGTGCAGCATTTTACTCAAGTATTTACAACAAGTACAGCACTACATAATGATGCTCAGGTAAGCACCATACAATTGATACCCAGAAAACTGATACAATTGATATATGATGCAAACATGTGACTGACATGCTCAGAGACGTATGTTCATCAACTTCCACATAAACAAACAAAGGTATTGTGTCACAGGAATAAAGTACATACATTTTGCAAGCATGTTTACTGACATGCTTACATGTACTTGCTAAAAAAATATTTATTCTTTCTTCTGTTTTTTCCAACTGTCCTCTAAGAAATTCAGTCATGTAAAAAAAAGCATTCTGTGCCTGGAGCATTGTCACTACTCCCTGTTCGTAAAACATCTTTCTTTCCGCCAATGCTTCCATTTCCAGCTGGAGCTTTTGCTTTTCCAATTTCAGGACCTCATCATATAACTGTGCAGATGGCTCCTTTTTCTTTCTACGAGCACCTGCACTGCGACTGCGGCTTCGACGTGGGGCTGACTGCGGAGGGCTACCTCTTGGTAATTGGTGGACATCGGGAGGCAAGGACGGCACAGATGGTTCTGCTGACTCATCTGGGAGAATGTCAGTAGCTGCGTCAATGGTGGAGGAACCCTCATCTCGCTGTGTGGCCATCCTGCAGTGGTACAGAAAGTCCTCAAGATATGTGATGGGTAATGCATCGCCATATGTGATGTGTAGCATTACATGCTACAATTTGTGTCATCTTGACTGATTTTCCAAATAAAGCTGAATACTATTGTGCACAATTCCGTATCGTAACTTAGAGCAGTTCCTCTGGAGTGTCTGCGCTATCAATCCCTCCAGCAATCCCAATGACGCCTGCCGACTCTGCCCCTATGACGTCAAGGACAGCGGACATGACAGGCGGTATATCTACAACTTGGCACGGTGTCTTCCTCCGGGCGAACCACTGTGTGCTTCGCAGTTTGGTTTCGGTTTGGTATTGTCATCATTTACGAATTAATTACTCGCACAAAATGAATGCGAATGTTGTATTCGGTATCAAGGGAGTGGTCCGTGTTCGACATGATGCTCACCTATTTTTTTTTCGAATCCTTGCGAAGTCTCCCTTTAAAATGCCACTACGAATGAGAAAAATTTAAACACATGCACCCTCGATCAGAGTGCAGGTTTTCTCCAGATGGCTTAGATTATATGCTACAGCAGCATTCGCATGAGGCAGATTTTTCACGAACTATGAGCAATTTTGGTGTTGCTAATACCTTGCCAATGCCAACACGTTCAGTTGCTCAGAACTTGTCGCTGAGCAGAAACTTTACGGTTTGAACCAGCCCACTATATGTCACTGCTAATCACGGCGTAGTGCACAAGCAACTTGGCAACCTTGCTTTTTTCTGCTGACTGTCGGCAACTCGCAGTCTCAGATTGGAAAGCATTTCACAATAATTCACAGTGCAGTGCCAGCAGTGAGATCATTCCCTCCTGCTGGCACTGCACTTGTTGACTCTTCGTGAAATACTTTGCAATGAAACATTTAGTTACCATAGAGAGGCTTTGTGTCTATTTGTTCTAATGTCTTACCTCATTAATCTAACAGTGGCTAAGCTTGTAGAACCCTGCAATAGATTCAGCCAAAGGGAACTATCCAAGTTTCCTTCTCACATCATCTCTCCCATCATCATCTCCCACGCACTCACCGTAGTTTTGGCACCCTTTGGCCATTGTTGCTATTGCGCCATTAAACGCATAATTTCTCTCTCTCTCTCTCTTCTCACACAACTTGGCGGCACAGACGTTACATTAGGTCGTAATGAAGCTTCCGAGTGACCGAACCGTTTCGACACCGTGCAAGCTCGTAGTTTCGCAGTCGGATGCTTCGGTGGAGCTCTGCATGTTAAAACCATTCTTCGTAGACGTCGAAGGCACTCTCCACAGCAGCGACAATCTTATAGACCTATTCAGTCCAGACAGGGGGACACGTTCATTTAATCTTCCATATTGCAAATGATGCTATCATGCTCAGAATGGTGACACTTCCAGGGCACAGCTAGTAATTATACCCACAGTATCGAGGGAACATAATGGACCTTTTTCACATACACGTCGTATCCTAGCGGCTATCAAACGAACTATGCTCGGCGCGCGTCAAAACAAATTCGCGTGGATAGCACAAAGGACCAAACCGGTCCGGAGTGGGGCCGACAAGGTCGCGCCGTTCGTGCGGTCTCCCCACTGGTCCCCACTTCTGTCGTCCCCATAGTGCGCCATCTAGTGAAGACGGAGATAATCCTCTCCGGCGCCTCAAGGTCATACGCATGCGCAGAGGCCATTGTGAAAAAAGCTATACTATGCACAAAAGCAATTGGTTGCATTCCGCATTAACGTAAACTTGCATTCAATCTAAGCTGCATTTAATTCTCAACATCCCCCATGATCAAAAAGACACACATTTTGTGAAAAATCTGGCTGTTGCAATCTGGGGAACGGATGTTTTAGTTAAGCGCACGGTACCTGGTACTACATGCAACAGCCAGAAAGGTTCAGGAGCCACCGCTAGACCACGGCTTACTCCTCAAAAGGTGTCACTTCGTCACTGTTTATTGCCTTGTGGGTCCTCAATAAGAGCATCTGCAGCCTTCTGTGTAGTACACGAATGCTTTCACATTTCCGTGTGGAATCCACACACAAGCTGCTCACAGTTTACGAACCTTGGGCCATGGTGCAAGTGCCATGCTCATTTCTTTTTTGTTTGGTAGGTTCCTTGTGTGGTAGTTGGTTGGTGGTAACGCATTTAATGTTTGCACCCTGCCGCGTGTGTTCCTCGTCAACAGTATTAGTGCACATCCGTAACGCTTTCATCAAGTAAGGATGATGTCGCTGCAGATGTGTCCAAGGCGCTCACACTGGATATGATGAGCGAGCTGTATGCAGGCTTTACTCCTGTTTTTACGGATGGCTCGTCCACAAAATACAGCTCTGCATGCGCCTATATTATTCCGTCCGAAGACATAACTGGTATCTTCCGTCTCTCGCATCTGACGTCGTCAACATGTGCTGCGCTACATGCTTTGCTCTTTGCCATGCCCAAGATCCTGCAGTGTTCAGCTCGGCCATGGGTCTTCTACACAGACTCGAAAGCTGCTATCCAATGCCTCGCAACAATGGGCATTCGAGGTCCTCTCGTGTCCATTGTTGCTGACGTGCTTGAAACTTACAAGGAGCTGCTAGACCTGGGCCACTGCATAGTATTACAGTGGGTACCTGGTCATGGAGCAGTTATATACGGCAAAATCCTGCGTATCAAGTCGTCCTTCTTTCGATTTTCTTGGGACCACGGTCTTAACTATGCCTAACGTTAGCGACGTAACATCCCATTTTGGCGTATAATTATGGCGGAGCGCAAGTATATGCAAGTATATGCGCAAGTATTTGCAGATGCTTGCATGAGGATATATACTCACAGTATGAAATTAAAGTAATTTGAGAAAATGTTTTATCACAAAATCTCCGCTTCGTCCTTCCAAGAGAGAATTTGGTGTCATGGTGGCCCCCATAGAACCGAAGAGCCGAACGAAATGTATATTTGGGTATTATGATCTGCGTCCTTTCATGGGGTATCATTATTTCAGAAATGTTTGGTGGCCTGTTTACGGCCCCTTTAAGAGCCCTGAACAGCTAACTCGCAGACGATACTGACACCTGCACAGCCGTTCCTCCGGGTAAACGAAAACTTGAAGAGAGTGAATCCGTTGTGGCTTACCGCCGAGAAGATACGGTTGGAGAAGAAATTGCCGAACAATCTGCCGAACAGCACAAAAGGTTTTGACGCAAGCAGTTCTTTTTTTTTTATACACGTAGACAAACACAGCCGCGTTCGTTCACCTTCGACTCGCCCCTCGGGCTGTAACAAGGAGGAGAAGGAAGATCTATGACGGCATAACGTCTGCACCTGTCTTTCTATTTTTGTGTATGAGGGCCTTCTCCTTTCGAAGTCGGTAAACTTGTTCCGTCAGAGGAAGGGATTTAGGAATTGAATATGTGATTGGTGGCTATGGAGGATTTCATTGTCCCCTGTCTCATTGTCAGTTTTCCTGTGGGCAACGCTTCTTCTTAAGAGCCCTGATGGTGGTGGTGGTGGTGGTGATAGGGCTTGCCGTTGTCGGCCTCACTTAAGAGCCCTGAACAGCTAACTGGCAGACGATACCCTGAACCAATCAGCGAGCGCGGACGGCGCAGTGTCACAGGCTGGCACTGCTCTCCACCGCCGTTGCGCACGGTCGGTTTTTTGTGCCGTGCTTTAAATTCAATGTTTGCGATAATTATGGCCTTATGGGGAGGATTACTTCCCACAGGGCATTTTACTGGCCGGTACTTAACAGTTTGACACTTACAGATACTTAACAGTTAACCGGCCTCGGTGGCTCAGTCGGTAGCGTGTTCGCCTTCTGATCGCGGGTTCGAACCCGGCCGAGGACGGTGGCAACTTGGTGCCAGTGTACAAGTTGCTTCGACACGCCGTCTTCCGCGAGGGACGTTAAATACGCGGTGCCGTGTGATGAACTTTCATCGCACGTTAAAGAACGCTCAGGTGGGCAAAAGCAATCCACAGACCGACCGCTGTGGCGTCGCTCATGATCTCAGTTGTCTCGCGACGTAAAAAAGCACTCAATTATTACTAGAAGGGAAACAGGTTGTTAAAAAAGACTTCTGTGCTACTTTCAGACACCTGGAGGTACAATTACTTTGAGCCTATATCTTCCGTTCAGGTATATCAAGTGGAAGCGTCTATCTCGAGTGAAAGAAAGAAAAAAGTGCGCATACACAGTTTCTTTTTTTTTTCTTTTCTTTTTTTTTTGGCTCCCTGCTGTGGGGGAAGGCACAGGAGTCGATAATAAATGGTTTCCAAGGATTGTTACGTCGCTTCTGACGTACTCTGACGAGCCAAATGGTATGCTCAGATGGCGCAGTAAGATCCGCAGCAAACAATGGAAGAAAGATGACGATAATGGTACCTCACACAGCGGGATGCAAATGCGCCGACGTAATTTTTTCACGTTCAAGAATTTATGGAGATGGTATATCTCGTAGCAGATGCTCTGTCCTTGATATGGTGTGATTTTCTTTATTTTTCACTTCCCAGACAACTTCGGGTATATGAAAATAATCATAAATGACGAAAAAGCTGTTACGAAGCAGCGAGGCGTGAGTAGTCGGTGGAAGAATAGTAGCGGACGAAATTCGCTCAAAAGGTGATCATGGTACTACATACGGAATGCGGGTGCGCTGACGGATCTTTTTTTTTTTTTTTTTTTTCTCGCGTAAGGACATGTACATGAACATAGCAGTACGGGGAGGCAAGCGAAATGGTGGTTTCGTGGGACGGACAACATTTGCTTGACTCTGTTGAAGGTAACGAATATACAGACGGAGACAGCAGACTAGACAGACGGAGTTGCCGTCCGTACATTTGTTACCCTCCTCGGACTCAAGGAAAGCTTTCCGGTTCAACAAATACATCTGTAGGCACAGATGTATTTGCCCTTTGCCCTTGCCTATGCCCTTGTGAATGGTGGAAGGAGGGAAGGTGTTTGTACGGTCCGGCATAGGAATAAACAGGTCCCATGCTTAGTGGGGGTGGTCTATTCCATTCCCCTGGGATGCGGGAAGTGCTACATAGACTCTTAAAAAAAAGAGTGTGCTTTAACTCCTTTATTTGCCACATATATAACACCCTTTTGGAGAGTACGATTATGCTCAAAACGGTGTCTCCCCACTCCCTCAAGGGAGTAGCATAACACCTTTCTCCCTTCTGGAGAGTAATATTAATCCCCGGCAGGGAGAAGGTGTTATGCTACTCCCTTGAGGGAGTGAGCAAACACCCTTTTGAGCGTAATTGTACTCTCCAAAAGGGTGTTACATATGTGGCAAAGAAAGAAGATAAAGTACACCCTTTTTTTTAAGAGTGTAGGTGAGACGGGCCGATGCATGAGCGCTTACGAGAGCACGCCAATAAGGTATCAAACGCAGAGGGCGGCTCTTCCCGTTTAGCTGAGCATGTAATGGGCTGCGGTTGCAAGCCGAATTTTGAAGCGACTGAGATAAAGTTTAAGTCAAAGGATGTGCACATCAGGCAGATTGTGGAAACGCAACTCACTGCGAGCAAGGTAGAGATTGTGTTAGTGTCCCTACCGCTGTGCTTACAAAGAAGCAAGAAGAAGTGATAAAGAAAGGTTGTTGGTTCGGTGATATCGGTGTTTTGCATCAAGTGTTATCTGTGACAGATTGTCATAGGGGGGGGGAGCGTCGGTTCCCAAGCAGCACAATGTACTGAAAGTCGAGTGCAATAGGGGTGGACGGTATGTGTCTTATCGATGTTCCTTAGTTTCACGAGTCTGTTCAAGGCCTTCCACCTACCCGTCCACCCCTATTGCACTCGACTTTCAGTACATTGTGCTGCTTGGGAATGTATGTTTCGCTTGTTTTCAGTGTCAGTAAACGGTTGAAAGTTGCATCGTTGTTGTCTGTGTCTCTTTCTTTTGTCGCCTTGCTCAAGAAAATCTGTAGGTTTTCAAAATAGAAAAGGAGAGGGTGTCTTTCCACAGGAGATGATCACAAAGGCATCAGTTTTTACTTCGTAGACGACCTCTACTAAAGAATGAGCTGCAGCGGAGTATGGTGACGATTTTTTTTCTCGTTTAAAAAAAATGCACCTGTAGATTTTCAATAGGTTACAGAAGAGGATTTGTTCTACATATGACAAGTTTCTTTCACTTCCTGGCCGACCTGAGATATATGAAAATACTATGGGAAAACTGCCATTTTATTTACAAATTCTCGGTATTCTCGTTCGCTTAGTTAAACAGCGAATACGGATCAGCCTCATATTTTTGCGCGAAGCTAATCTCCATACGGTAGTTTCTTAGAATAAATAATCGTGGGCTACCATGATAATGCTAACTGGTCGAAAATTAATCGTAAACTTGGGCCAAAACGCGCTCCGTTCTTGACCTCTCACCACATTGCCAGATTTGTACCCGGTCCATATTCTCTTCGGAAGACGTAGATCGACCCTTCCTCTCTAACAGGCAATGAAAGTGCAAGAATGCCGTCTGTAGGTGTCAGATGGACGCCGCGGAACGGGCCACACTTTTTCATGTTTGAGCTAAGTTCGAGGCCCCCCCAATGCAAAAATGAAACAAAAGATTGAGAAAATAAGTTGTTTTCCCACATACACACCCCTTTGGGAATGCACACAACGCGAAATCTACTAGGGTCGAGCTACACATCTGCTACACCTCTGCTGGTTTCGGCTGAAATGGCCCAAATATCAGCGATAGCACATCGCCAATGACGCCTACTCTTTGCCAATTCCTACTCGACGCCAATTCTTTGAATCTTCTAAAAAACCCAGTGACATTGACTGAAATAGTGTGCTATGGCGATAAGCTTCCGAATTTATGCAGAAACATGCACCGTTGGTCGGCTAGTTTGCTAGTTCAGTCTTATAGCTTAATTAACAAACTTAGCTTAATAATACGAAGGGAGTTGCCTCAGAGAGGAGCCGCCTTATAGTGCTAAGCGCAGTGTTCAGTAGATCTACGAACTTCTGAAATTCATGTTCCCCCTGTTCCCATATTATAAGTATATATATATATATATATATATCGATATATCGAAGGTACATTGGGTTTTAATGCGAGGGCGCTAAGAACTTTGTTTTCTAGGAACCCATATTTCATGGGGTTCCTAGGAAACAAAGTTCTTAGCGCCCTCGCAAGTACGCGCCTTCGTACTTGTCAGTGGATTCCAGCTACGGCTTTTTGTGGCTTCACGAATCTGTGCTTGAAGATGGCGGACAGCCGGGTTGCACTGGTTCCGCCATTAGTAAGTAGTGCAGCAGCTGCAAAGTCATTCGTGAACCAATCTCTGCGATGTTGTGACTGGAATACGTCGTTTGTGTTTTGTGAGCTCGAACAATTTGTATTAAGTCGCGTCTGCGTTAGGTTGCCCCGTGTAGGTTGCCCAATTGCTGCGCGTCAGCAATTGCCCACTGCAGGGTCAGTTACCTTAGGAAATTGACTGACGTTTCGACAGCCCTTTTAGCAACAAAATACAGACAACGTTTTATTTTTGCAGGAAACATGACCAGAATTCAGGGACACGACACAGAAAGCCGGCTTCGCAGGAAAGCAGATAACCATGCAAGAAAGCCAACTTGGCAAATTTGCACGAGGATATCTGAGGAGGAAAAATTCGGGGAAGGACAAGGAGTAGAGATAAGGAAGAGAACTTTTAACGTCATCTGCGCGGTAGCAACACCGAGGCAATGCAATGCAATGCAATGCACACCGAGCAACGCAATGCGTGGCTCAGAAATGAAAATATGCATCAAGCCTTTTGTACTGATTGGATGCCGTTGCGAAATCAAAATTCGCGCTATTCAAGCCCGTGAAGCGAAATGATTGGTCCGCGTGACAAAGGCACGATCTTAATATTAATAATTGGTGGCGCCGACTATGATCACGAGCGACGCCACAGTGGTCGGTTTGCTGATAGATTGGTCTGTTTGTGAACAATTTCATGATGCAAAAGCAGCTGAGGCTTTAAGCTAACTCTTGGAAAGTGGAAATAAAGTAAGTGGAAATATATACATACATGAACAATGTACTCGACAATAATTTCTATTGCAGTTAAAAAAGACTGGACAGGGACGTCCAGAGATTGCTATTGCGAACCAGCTGTTCGTCAATGAGTACCAATGTAGCTGCATTTACCGGGTCACTTATTTTCAGGTATAATATTTCGTTTTCGTACATGATCACTTGGCGCAGCCGCAAAACCGTCGTCCTTCTGATCTTCTGTAAACACGATTGCGCTGATTCACCTTTTGTGTATTCCTTTGGCCTTTCTGTGAGCTTTTTCGTCATTGCATGAAAAAGCAGGAAACGTAACACATATTACCTAGAATGCGAAATATTGGATAAAGTGAGAGAGAGAAATATTTAGGCGTACAGGACAGATTCTTGAATTAATCTTTGTAAATAATCTTGCTATTTTCGGCGACATCTCATTCCCGCTCTCCCTGAGTGACCACAAAGCTGTCCACGTACATTTACGCTTATCGCGCACTCGGAATCCACCTGCGCGAAAAACCATAAAAAATGTATGACAGGGCCGATTTCACATCAATTAACGATTAGCGTCTTTCCTACTATCCCTCGTTCATTTCTGAGTTTAATTCACGCTCCGTTGATGACAACGGGCAGCTGTTTCGTAATAAAAGTAACCAGCTGGTTGATACGTACGTTCCTATACTGTGGTGATATGCCAGTCCTGCGTTTCACCGTGTTACCCCGGTAACTTCAGGGAACTCAGTAATAGGAGAAAATCGGTTATTCCGTAAGGCGAAGCGCACAGGGTCCAGCTCTGCCTATTCGAGGTATCGAGGATGTTCAGCGCTTTATACAAAGGCTGTTCGCCAGGCTAAACATAATTTCTGTTCAGTTTAGCTTGCGAACACGCCTTCTGACAACCCTCGTAAGTTCTGCAGAATCATTCGCCCTTCTCTAGTTGATCCTATACCTAGTTGCTTGTTCCTAGTTCGTAGTTGCCTTCAACGAGGCCTTCACTAGACAAAAAAGTAGAGAACTTGGACTTAACATAACAAAATAACAAAGTTTACTTAGACGTTTCGTCCGTCATGCGACGGACATCACCAGTGCCAAACTGAATGAGAGATATACAACCGGTCGCTATTTAAGGAGATGGGAGTATTGTTCGGGTAGGGGGCCACGGTTTTTGTTACGAACCGAAGGGTCACCGCGTATGTGCCAAGACTCTAGAAGCTTTCTGGGTCCCCATCTTTGTTCTCGAGCCAAGGTCACTGCGTTGTCGATGTCAAAACAATGTCCCGTCTCCCAACAATGTTCTGTAAGCTCCGTCTTAAATCGTGTGGCGTGCGTCGCGTTCTTTATGTCCCGCTTATGTTCCTTGAAACGCGTGTTCCGTTTCCTGCCTGTCTCGCTAATGTAGCACGTGTCACAGTCTTGGCATTGTAGTTTGTGGACTACTCCAGGGGGGACGAGGTCCTTCGCTTTTGATATGAGACTTCGGAGTCTAACATGCGGTTTGAATGTAGTCCTGATATTCAACGGAAGCAAAGCCCGGCGGATACATTCATTACCTTTGACATAGGGAATGACAACGCGTGTCTGACGGGTGCGGTTCTTGTCCAGCGGTACAGATACTTGCATGAGTTTGTGTGTGTCCTGAAGAAACCTGCGTGGGTAACCAGCCACATTTGTCCAAGTAATCGGCGATCGTCGCGTCCTCAGAAGCCCGTAACTCGATGCAAGATGATAACTGTTCAGATCGGTGAAATAATGTTCGTACCACACTCCGTTTGTGCTCCGTGGGGTGGTGTGAGTCAAAACCAAGGAAACTGCCGGTATCACAGGGCTTTCGGAAGACACACGTTTGAATGCCTCCCGAGCTACATCGGCGCGCACGGTCGCATGACGGACGAAACGTCTAAGTGACCCAGAAAGCTTATAGAGTCTTGGCACATACGCGGTGACCCCTCGGTTTGTAACAAAAACCGTGGCCCCCTTCCCGAACAATACTCCCATCTCCTTAAATAGCGACCGGTTGTGTAATCTCTCATTCAGTTTGGCACTGATGATGTCCGTCGCATGACAGACGAAACGTCTGAGTAAACCTTGTTATTTTGTTATGTGAAGTCTGAGTTGTCTACTTTTTTGTCTAGTTATGTCGTCTACCGGCTTTTGGAGTATTTTTGCGCCTTCACTAGAGTTTTTTTTTTTTTTTTTACAAAAGATGTACCTCTGGCTCTTTCGGATGCTGACATGTCGCGCACCATCGATGATCCGTTTGATAGAATTATGGTCACCCCGGTAGGGATTATGAAAATTATTGAGCAACTGATGTTATCGTCTTCGTGTGGGCTTGACCTTATTAATGCTAAAGTTCTTAAAAATACCAAGCAAACATCTTCATTATACCTGCGTGCATACCATGCATTACCCGTATTTACAAGCGGGGACAGGTAATCTCCTTTCAACTATTGACGATCTCTTTAACCAGCATATGCTGTGAGATTCTTGAACACATGATTTGTTTGATTTATTTATCTGATTTATCTGATCTTTATTTGATTTATTTATCATCTTTCCGTTATCAGCACGGCTTTTACAAAGGACTGTCCTGCGAAACCCAGTTAACATGATTTCTCTTCGATATCACATCTCATATGGATCGTTGTACCCAAACTGAGGCAGTTTTTCTGGACTTCGGAGAAGCATTCGATTCTGTGTCTAATGCGGGCCTTCTTCACAAGCTCTCTCTGCCTAATCTTTACCCTGATGTCCTCCGTTGGATCCAGAGTTCCCTTTCCGACCGAACGCAGGCTACATTCATTAACGACGTTCTTTCTCCTTTCCATCCTGTTTCTTGCGATGTTCCGCAAGGTTCCGTTCTCGGACCTCCGCTTTTCCTTATCTTCATTAACGATCTCCCTAATTCTTTAGCATCTTCTATCAGGCCCTTCGCAGACGACTATACCCTCTATAGGCCTATACGCTCTCCTTCTGAGCAGCTGGCCCTTCAGCAGGGCCTCATCTCTATTTTTGCTTGGTGTTCTAACTACTTCAAACTGAGGGCACCTCCCCTTTTCCCGGTTCACCTTAGGCATCAATACTACATTGGTCCTTCTCTCGTCCCTATGTCCAACTCGATCTTACAACTACTTTGGCCTAAACCTATCTTCTAGCCTCTCAGCCTCTCTTGGTCTGACCATATCGAAGCTATTGTTAATGACGCAAATCGCGCCTTAAGATTTCTTCGTCGTTCTTTAAAAGCAGCACCAGCCGCAGTCAGGTGCCTTGCGTATCAGACATTAGTTCGGCCCAAACTAGAATACGCATCTAGCATCTGGGACGCTCATGATGCTAATCACATTAGAGCCCTGCGCGGATAAGATTTTTGGCATTCGCATCCGACCCGCATCCGCGCACACGTTATCCGATCCGCATCCGCTGCATACACGACCGTTTACATCCGCATCCGATCCGCTGAGCAATATCCGCATCCGATCCGCAAAATCCGCAAGTTTCGAAGGACGCGTAAATACCGTCGGAAGCATGTTGGTATAATTTCGGATGCCTCCATGCTGTCACGGAACGACTCACGACGACAAGCAAAGGTAAACATTTCAACAAACGCGATATGGAGAGACTTCTGGAACGCTACCTCGCCTGTGCTCGCGTGGACGCCAGAATGCCTCCTCTCCCGCCTTGGACGCGCATGGTCAAAAGTGAACCCGAGCATGCGCTCGCTGTCGGCTCGCAATACAAATAAATTGCTAGTGGAAAAATTACAGCACGCGGAATATCCGCTTCCGATCCGCTACCGGTCCGCTGCCTTCGCATCCGCATCCGATCCGCATCCGACCTCGAGCCATCCGCATCCGATCCGCATCCGACCTCGAGCCATCCGCATCCGATCCACACACCGCAGAAAGTGATAAATTTCCATCCGAATCTGCAAGTATCTTGCGGATTCGGATATCCGGATATATATCGGATAGATATCGGATATATTGCGGATATCCGCTTCCATCCGCGGATGGTGCAGGGCTCTAAATCACATCAGTCTTCTAGAATCTGCTCAAAATCGCGCCACCAAGTTTATACTTTACTCTTTACTCTTACCCTTCTAGCAACGCTTCGCTTAAATCATCTTTTGGCCTACTTCTTCTCTCATCACGTGTAGGAAATGTTCCAACTTATATCTCTCTCACAAACTCTACTATGCTTCTTCCATTCGCCCTCTTTGCATATGTCCTGCTAACTACACGTCATCGAGGCTAGATATTCCATGTAATGTAGAGGCTATGCGTTGTCACAATTCCTACTTCATGCGCTCGTTCTTTCCCGAAACTATGTCCGAGTGGAACGATCTGCCGCAGACGCTCGTATCCATCACTAATTCTACCTCATTTCGTGGTGATCTTGCTCAATTTCTTCAATGGTACAGGAAGCCTGCATTAAGTTTGTATGTGTATTTATGTACCCCCCCCCCCCTCATGTATGGTCCCAGGAGGGCATTTGAGGTTTTGTCATAACTAAATAAATAAAATAAATAAATATGTGGCTATCCGATGGTCTGCAGCACAATGCAGCACGTCTACATTCGATGGTCTGCAGCACGGGTTAGGATAACTACTTGCGAGAGTACGCTTACAAGAAAATGAGTGCCAGCGGCATGGCCGAGCGGGCTAAGGCGTCCGCTCGTTGGTGGTAACCAAGGGTGGCTGTAGACTGGGAGGTGGTGGGTTTGAATCCTACCGCCGGCTGTGCTGTCTGAGGTTTTCCCTGGGTTTTCCGAAGACTTTCCAGACGAATGTCGACACAGTTCCCCATGAAGTCGGCCCAGGACGCATACTAATCCCCCTGTCCCCCACTCCTTCCTGCTGTCCTCTCTCCGTCTGTACGCCGCTCATAGCCACAGTTGCTTCGCGGTGCTAACACGCAATGAAAAAGAAAAGAAAATGAGTCAGCTCTTTGCAGTTCTTCACCAATGTGGACGTAGCTATTTCGTGTAGCTTTCGTGTGTAACATACGTTTCCTTGCGTTTATAATCACTCTTATACATAGTGTTTTATGAAGCCCCCCCCCCTCCCTCCCTCCCCCGGTTGAATTATTCGTAAACAGGTGGCGATATCTAAAAGGTTTCTTTTTAATGGGCATCCCTGACACATAGGTCAAGAACTGATCACTGAGCATAGCAATTACCATGCGCTCTTAATTAAATAAAAAAAGCTTTAAGAAAAATGGTTCGCAGAGTTCCCTGTGAGGAGACGCTTCGATGTGCCCTGCTGTTCAGTTGCGTAATCTTTTGGCTTGTTTATCAACTCCTTTGTCACTGGAAGTAACCGATTACATTTGAGTCTCAAATTATTGCCTGCACGGATCTTAATTTCATCTCGAAGACCCCAATACATCTACGGTAGAGGCTGACGCTCCGCTGACGTTCGTTTTCCCTAACACACGGACTCGGGCCGCGCATGAGCACATGGGCAAGTGCTTTTGTTCTATAGCTACGTCGGTGATATCACTTTCAGTGCACGTTTGTTGACCACAGTCGCTTAAAGACTTCGCCTTCTACGATGAGTCTTGACTGAGGCTCCCCTCACACAAATTTCGAGCCGTCACACAGGACTTGACGGTAGGAGGATTCCGCCAGTAATCCTGAACAGCGGAACCCCGACCTGGATTACACATCTAATCGTTTCTATCACCTGCTCACCACGACTTCAATCGACACCCAGCTGCCGTCCGAAGGAGGTCCCGTTACATCATATGCCAGACCCTCGGAGACAGCATCCCACGTTGAGGTATGTTTTTCGACATCGATTTATCAATGTGTAACACCGTCGACGATGTTATGGAACGACGAGCGACGTAAAACAAAATACCAACCACATTTTAAAGTTTTGTGGGATTTTGCGCATTTTCCAGAAGTCTTCCTTGAATCACACACTCCCATGTCATGCTGCGTCGTGTATCACGCTACAAAGTACTGCAGTTCATGTTGAACAATTTGATTCCGTTTATAATGAGCACCGTAGCACAAAAAATGGACACGAAAGCTCCAGGAGCCATGTGGTTGCACACCTTCCAGACAGGGCCCGTGTAACTAGAGTCTTCATGGAAGTCATGCTTTAGCATAACCATCGCAGATGAAGTACAATTATATATGCTTGTACATCTATTATGAGTGCATCATCAAATCTTCTGAACCATATGTATGGCTGCATACGAAATTATTTTCTATGCACATGCTGCACCTTCCTATGACTATAGTCATACATGTGCACACGAATAACAGTGAATATATGTGAAGTGTAAAAAAAAACGCTAGTCTCTAGGGCATGGCAGAATAAAAGCGCTAAAAAGACGAGGACAACTGACACACAGTTAGCGCACTAACAACATTTATTTTTCAACAACACCGTTCCTTAAAAGGGCTCACGAATTCCCTTTCCTTCGTTGTCAAACCAATGGAAGCGCCTTACCAACAGGCCCAGTCTGAAGTTTTAAGCTAGTCTCTAGCATAATTTTGCCCCTACACCGCCATGCCTTGCAACTTATGTCTTGTGAACAGGGAAAACATCACTAGAAAAGACAACAATTGTGTATTGTTTGGCAAAGCAAATAAATCTATTTATTTACATTCTCCATCAATCAGCAAAGTTTTGACCTTGTGCAAATATAAATGTCAGCAAGGAAAGCAGTTACAAACTATTCCTATATATTCAAATGCAGGTATGGCAATTCTCTTTTTGTACCTCAGCACATAGAGCTACAAAATTAACGAACTGTACAGCATCAGCAATCTTAACATACATGAAGAGGGGAATCACATAAAGCTTCAATAATAGGCCCGACAATCAAGGCTCGAAAAGGCTAGGATTCCAGAAAAATCTTATTAATTGGTTGCCGTTGTGACCTGTGCTACTGCGTACAGTTCATGAATGGAACGTGTTACCTCATTGCATTGCCTCCATGTAAGCACTAGTACAGGCAACTTTCCAGGTCGCTCTTTTTGTGTTTCTCTATTGTCTTTTTTTTTTTTTTTTGCACTAGGAAACATGGCCTTAGTGAAACACAAGCAGCCAAGGACAGGATGAGACATCTACAACACAAGAGCTAGCTCTCAAGATATATATTTATTAACTGAAATAAGCTGAAAATTAGCCGAAATGTAGCCGAAATCATTAGCTGACTCTGCAATATACACGTACGTGCTGCTAAGCAAATGACTATTCAACCGACGGAATCCCAGATAAGAAAAAAAGTGTTATGTAGCTTCCCCCTCTCGCCATTCTATTTCACAGGCAGCCGTACCCGAGTGTGCCCGTGCTTCCCCTTTGAGATAACGTATCGAAGATACAAGCAAATCCAACCGCGGACTGCTTACACGTGCATCTGCCTTGAATTTCTCTAACCACTTGTTGTTTAAACGCAGTCTTGATCTCTGTGTTCTGGAAATTTAGGAAGCATTCAGAGTCCCTACAATGTATTGATCCATTTGGTTTTCTGCCGAACTTCGGCGTGCGCTACGTAAAAAACTGGAGTTCCATCGTCATTTCAGAACATTACGAGACGCTGATTCGTATTCAATATACAGTACACACAGAAAAGAAGCCAAGGTTTTGTACCGTCGTGATAAAATGTGTTACTTGGATTTTGTTCCAAATAACTTAGTTCGTAACCCGCGAGAGTTTTGGCGCTATACGAAGGAACTAGATTCCAACCGCGAAAGTATCACGCATGTTAATGATCCTTCGGGAAAGAGGATTGATTTGCCTTCCGACATTTCCAGCGCTTTTACGGATCATTTTTCTTCGGTTTACGCCTCATAAGGGGCAACCTACCCATGCACGCCTATTTCAGTAGCAACTGATGATTATCTTCATGTGCCTTTTATTGATTCATCTGAAGTGCTGACTGCAATCCAGACCCTCAAACCGAAAATGTCCTTAGCCTTTGTCAATGTACCTTCTTTTATTATCAAGGGCTGTGTTGTGCCTTTTCTTATCCCTCTGACACATAACTTTAACTTATCGCTATCGTCATGTCGGTTCCCTAAACTTTGGCAGAATGCCATTGTTATTCCCGTATATAGGTCTGGGAACAAATAGAGAGTTTTAGCAGACCGTCGATAACGTGGCTTGCGTCGAACCGTATCAACCGGAACCAATCAGTGGATAAGATTCTGAGTCACGCATCACTGCGGTTGGTTCCGATAGGCACGATAACTTTATCAACGGTATACTAAAACTCACTAATGTGATGTTAAAAACTACCCAAGCAGCACAATGTACTAAAAGTCGAGTGCAATAGGGGTGGACGGGTGTGTGGAAGGCCTTGAACAGACTCGTGAAACTAAAGGACATTGATAAAACACATACCGTCCACCCCTTTGCACTCGACTTTCAGTACATTGTGCTGCTTGGGTACCGTCCAGTATCACTGTTATCTGCATTTGCCAAGGTTTTTGAAATCACTCTGTGTAACCGCCTGACACATTATTTTAAACGGAAAAGCGTACCGCATCAGCATGGTTTTAGGAGAGGCAGGTCCACTGAATCTAACTTGGTTTCCTTTTTGAATGATGTATGTCCTGTATATGAAGAAGGCGGTCAGGCTGACTCTTTCTATTTCGATTGTTCAAAGGCTTTCGATCTAGTTTTGCACCATGCCCTTGTGTCAAAGGTAAATTGTTATGGTGTTAGAGATCCTCGTTGCTCATTTTTCTTAGACTGTCTTACACATAGAAAGAACTTCCGTGTGTTTGTCTGTTTGTCATAACCATATTATGTCATAACCATGGGGTTCCCCAGGGCTCAATACTTGGCCCTCTTTTGTTTAACGTATTTGTTAACGACCTATGTTTTAACTTAAATGTCGCGAAGATACTGCTGTACGCTGATGATATTAAGCTTTACATGCCTAGAGCTTCAACAAATGGTTGCTTTGTTCTTCAAAGTGAAATTAACAACGTAAAATTATGGTTCGGACAGAACGGGATAATTTTAGACGCATCGAATACATGTGTAATGTCTTTTACCAGGAAACGTTCATCTATTGACTTCTCGTGCGGGGGATACCCTTTTGAAAAGAACGCCCGTAACTCACGACTTGGGTGTTTTCGTAAACAGTAAGCTGAAATGTGTCGAACATATTAACTATTATCAGCACGTCCGACTCAGTACTGGGGTTTATTTCAAGGGTTACGCGTGGATTCAGCGATCCTCATTGTCTCATTAGATTGTATCGTTCCTTAATGTTGCCAAAGATAGAGTATACTGCTTCATTGTATGGAATTGTATTGGAAATGTTTCGGCATCAACCATAGCAAATGTACAACGCCGATTTATTAGAATTTACTTTGATAGATAGCTCGGCAGACGCTGTTTTTATGAATAAAGCAGAATACTTAGCCGTTGCAATTTAGACACGTTGGTTGCGAGACGCAAAAGTCGAGACCTTATGTTTTTGTGCAAATGTGTTCATGGCGTTTTCGATAGCCAGTGTTTGATCTAATCAATTAGTTTTCATGCACTGTCGCCGAATCTGGCAATTTTGTCGTTTTTCGGCGGCATTTCTCTCATGTTCTAACGACACCCCGAGAGCCGGACCGGGTGTAACCAGAGCCAAAGTGGCTAAAATTGTCGCCTACACGTGGTTCGGTTTGCTCGGAGAAGGGTTGTGTACAATAGAAGTATTATTCCCAGTCTTGATGGGACAAGCACTACGGGGTAAATTGGTACCAGCCGTTACTGACGGCTTATGCCGTCGCCACCTATTACAGGTTTTGATGGGCCTCTACCTGCGTGACAAGAGATTGCGGAAGTCTCATAGCTGTATTAGAAACACATGTAGCGGCTTCCCTTTGGACACCCGCCACTAGTTAAGAGCCAATGTCTGCGGTGGACCTTAGGGGTTTCCTCCTCCTCCGTTGTTTACCAGTTGTATGCCTCCACTTCTGTGATCAATTAAAGTGCATTGTAGGAAGTGTGTCTTAGGCGCCAGATGTATGCGGCGTCGGTGACTCACAAAGACGTTAAAGCCGGGCGACACCGAATAAAACTCTCGAGGACCCCTGTTTCGGGGCAGTCGGTAAAACATGAGACCAGAAGTCGGACGTCTCAGCACCAGCTCCCCAAAATTGAATTTCAAAACAGTTATTCCCTCTGCGATGGTTCCTCAATATCGTTTTGTGAAGTCAAGTGTGTGTTGTGATAATCGAATTGGACTTTGTCTGCCATCCAGACCAAGAGGACCCCTTGAAGACTGCCATCATCAATCACCAATCAGCTAAGACTTTGATTCTATTTCCTTCCTATATGTACCCGAACTCTAAACGACCAATTATTTCGACCTGACTGTTGTCTGTTTTCCCTTTGGTACAAATGTTATCATGTTGTTGACAGTGTTCCCGTCATCTAGTTAGATATTGTTGGGTAATATTAAATTAGTTGTTGTTAACGTTACTAGCATCTCTCCTTTGTCTCATTGTGTGGCGCATGGGGACGTGTTCTCGTTTGATATAGGGCAGCCCGACCATTCATCTTCATTGATTTGTCCGGAACGGTGTTGCTAAGTATCCGCTGTGCGGCCGGAAAACTCTCACCGGTGAATTCGTCTCACCTTTACCCAGAGGTTAAGGACGGAGGATATTTCACCTCGTGCGATCGCGAGTAGGTCCCAGGGAACGCACCAGGTTTCCGTCACATGGACCAATGAGAACTTTCCGTCAGTGCCGTGTTTTTAAGTGTTCCAAGATTTAGCTCACTGAGTCCCCTAGCCCGTGTGCAGCATCTTTATAATAACGAAAATTGTGACATTGACGTTTTCGATTGTATAATGTTTAACTAATTAATTTTCCACTGTTTTGTACTAACCGTTATACCATATTAGAACCCTGTTTATGCACAAGCTAATAAAACTGGATTGCCAAGTTTCTCGAGGACATCAAAAGTCTGTCCTTGGCCGCCTGTGTTTCACTGTGGCTCTCAGATACAAACTACCCCACAGAGTAGGAAACACACATTTGTAAATAACATCTGTTGACTGCACAGTGCGTACTCCTCATATAAAATGTCATAGTGGATACTACGTTTTGTTTGAAAATGGCTGTAACACAAAAAAGCTAGGTTTGAAACCACCCTTACTTCGTAGTAGTAGTAGTAGTTTTTGTGTGAAGCTACGCAATCCCTGTCCACCAAATAATCTAAACCATATGTTTCATCTGCCACCATGATAATCCCCTGAAAAGCAATTCCCACTTGCCTGGAACTACAGGTTCTAGAACCATGAGTGAGAAAAACCAACGGGCGCAGTGGAAAAGACAGACACACACGGGCTATGTTCTGATTGTGTAACAGCTGCTCTGGCTACTAAAATGAACATGTTCCAAATATAACATGGGTTAACACGATACGCTGGTGACAGCTAAGAAATAATATTAGCAGTTAAATGTACAATACATATATACTTCCTGCATTCATGCGCTGCAATTCCTCCAACTTTAAGGAAGTTCTGAACTATTTTACAACATTGCGTAGCGTAACACGCTCCTTTGACAGAAGGTTACCTAGCACAAAGTAAAAGTACCGTTAATATAATGTACGGATTTCCATTCACGCGTAATGGCTGCAGGAGTAGTGTAGGAACCAGGAAGGCCACTGCTAAGTTGTATTGAGAAACACCGCTTTCTGTTTGCCATTTCTAAATGAAATGTACCTGACCCGATCCAAAGTAACTGTTCTGAGTCTGAACACACAAAGAGAAAAACACAACACAAGCCGCAGCATTAACAGATGGGCAAATGAGCTGTGGCGAGCTCCACCTTGGGACAATGTCAACAAGTAATTCAGGAAAAGTTAATGAGTGTCTGAAACGTAACATCCCTGACTGGTAGCAGGAGGGTCAATGTTCAATTACTGGTGTTAGCACTGACTGGCTGTTTCATGAATTATTTGTTGAAGTTTCCACGTGGCTGAGAACATATGAACCATTCATCAACCACTGTATCCTCATGAGGTGATCAGGGTTGTCATCCGAAAGGGACTCCCTTTCTTGCATGTGTCCTTAGGGTTGCTCACCACTGCAGAAAAAAAAGTAGGATTTAATGACAAGAAATGGATAGTCATGTTTACTTCATAATGATTTTGCACCACAGAAAGAAGACGGTTGAGAGCATATAAATTTTAATGAGACAAGACTTTCGCACAGAAGGCTGCACTTCTTCACGTCTAAACAAGCGCAGAAAGTTGGGCTAGTCGGTGAGACAGCATACTGCAGATGTTGGGATTACTAATATGTATTGCAGGCAAAAGAATGCTTTTAAAACACAACCGGTAGGCGACACGTGCCGGGTTATAAGCCTCAAACCGTGCTGACAGACACACGGCACTAGCACTGGCATCCTGTCTACTGGCTGCCGTGTGTCTGTCAGCACGGTTTGAGGCTTATAACCCGGCACGTGTCGCCTACCGGTTGTGTTTTAAAAGCATTCTTTTGCCTGCAATACATATTAGTTGCGAGTGACGCTTGTGTTTGTGTGCTTCCTTCAGTCCCTGTCTTCCGCGTCCCAACATCTGCAGTATTCACGTCTAACATTAAGTTACAAAATTACAGAATATATAAGACATGTTGTAATGTAGAGGGAGTCAAATAAATAAACGACATCTTTGGATGATGTTCACTGGATGGTGCTCCTAAATCGCATATCGTATCTCCTGATTGTATCGTATCTGCAGTTGTTCTTTCATACTTTGGATGTCGATTAACCGTATCTTCAGCAGAAGCGGAGTTGTACGGGCTATAAAACAATGAATAAATGTGTGTACAACTTTCATTGTACATAAACATCGACACAGAAAAGATGCAGGGTACAACTGTAAAACCGGTGTCTGGCCAACTGTAGAAAAATACCAGCATCCAGATGACGATGTAACTAGCGAACTAGTGCAGCGAATTATATCCATTTTATGCTGTCCATTGAATGGAATTTCAAATCAGGTGAGCCAATGGTAACACTTGGTCGGCTGTGATGTGGTCCATCAGCTGTCTGCAAATGCGCCCCTGTAATTTCGGCAGTGCAGGTGCTTGTGGGACCATTTTTTTTTCGTCCACATAACCTGTTTTTTTTTTTTCTTATACCAAGCGAATTTCGAAATCATGGATTTCGCAACCGGGAATATCGAGGTCCTTCCGAAAACTTCAGAAGTTTGGAACTGACTGATGCGTGCACTCTGAGCGAAAAGAAAAAGAAAACCGCGAATTATTGTTATGGGAGGCGACTGTAGAATTTCTAAATTTTTTTCATTACAGCACAGTCCTGTTGAACGTTACTGTAAAGAATGACTGTAAATCCCAGCTTGCACTAACCGAAAATACGAGAGATTCACGTTAGCCTTATGCGACAGTTTAAACAGTTGACTGAGTCCTCACAAACTCGAACCGACAAAATCGGGCAAATTGACGTTTCACCGTGAAGCTAATAAACTCGTCTCACTCTTCTATATGCGCACCGTGCGCAGAGAAAGAGAGAGAGAGAGAAAAAAAAAGAAGAGGGTTGTTGGTCTCAGTGTGCTTTCTCTCACAGGCACGACTATGCAGGCTCAGAGGATAGTCCCTTCACGAGCAGCTAAGCAAACTTTTGTACTGGTCTCCAAGGCCATGCCCTAAGTCAGTGGGCCATGAAAGTAATAAGAAGAGAGAGAGAGAGAGAGAGAAAGAGGATACAGCAACAACCATGCCATCCACATCCCCAGGCCACCCATACGAGCCAGCACTATGCTGCGCATGCGCACCGCTCGCTCGGCGGATGGATACGGTCGGCGCGGTTTTTCCTGTGCATCACCAGATGGCGGGGGCTTTCAGTTGGTGTGTATGTGTACTCATATTTCATGCTTTTTTATAAAAACGTAAAGTGGTAGACCTATAAATTTGTATCGATTCCTGAAATATTTCGAGAGAAAGTAAATTAGAAGTTTTTTTTTTTTCGAAATGGCTACAGTTCAATAAAAACCTGTTCAAAGAGGCAGGAGAAAAATTGTGTATTTTTTTCACATTCGTGACGTCGCCGCAAAATACATACGTCATGTATCAGAAATGTATAGGCGCTATCCAATTCATCTCGTCTTCCTCTTTATAGTGAAACCACCCGCGTTAAAATCTGAGCGGTGGTTGCCGAGAACAAGCATAAAACATGTTTCATAGGAAATACATTGGGACGGAGAGCTAGTATGCCCTCTTAACTGTGACTTTTGTCTGCATTGTCGCTTGCTGTTTATAGTTAATTACTGGTCGATTCTTTGTCGCTCATATATGTTTTGAAAGTCTTAACCACAGCCGAGTATTAAATTTCAGGGCTGGTGACTGAAAACGCCGTTTTCTCTCCTGCTTTTAGACATAACCGAATAAGAAAAGCACGTTGAACATTAGAGGAAGCTCATCGTGTGCTTGTCACAAAACATTTGTTCCCCAAAAGCAGTACAGGACTCAGCACTGACTTATACACATGGAGCAGCCATTCGAATTAGACGAAGTGTTAACATCGCTAGAACGAAAAAGCAGTCTTCCAGGCCCACAGGTTTTTCCTAACTACGTACCATGCACTGTATTCGCTGTCTCTTCGTCGCGTTGACGAATTTCGCTTCGTTTATTACGAGTGTGGTACTCAGTGTTGTGATACAGTTATATTCATTCAACTCATGCTGAACCATGAGACGGAGGCTCCAAATGAATTGGATCAATACGTACGAAACACGGAACACATCATGTGATTGAAAATGCCGATCCATGCGCTCAAGACCGCGCCAAATCACAAATCGATATATACGGTTAACTGCGAATAAATTTGTGTGAACTCAATGCACATTAGATGGTTTCTGCATAGACACACTAAGAGATGCAAATTTTCCGGAAATTTTGAATCGCTCGAGAAAAAAAAAACGGTTCTTCTTCGTGTTTTTTTTTTTGAAAAATTGGAAAAAAATTGAAACAAACGTGGTTACTGCTGAGTCGAAGCATTGCCGGCCAAACCACAGCATACAATGAGCTAGAAGCTTTAGTAGTATTCAACCTCTAGGCAAAAAGGCAGAGCAGAACACTCCATGAGACTGCTGGCTACTCAGCGATAGGTAATTAGAACAAGCCGTCCACTCCAACCAGAACTCCGACATTATGTGAACGCGACGGCGATCACTTGGAGCGGCCAGATAGAGCTCTAAGTTGGTGGTTGTTGGCGGATTAGAGGCACCTAAGGCACCCTTGGCGGGTTGGAACGCATCAAAGACAGGACAATTTTACATTTTTCAATTTTGTGACCTGGGAATTTTGGGCAATTTTTCTGGAGACGAGGAAAAAAAAACGAAAGAAAATGTTTTTTTCCCCCAAAACTTCCGGGATTTTTTCCGGGGCTTCGCATCTCTGGGCACACTGTTAAAATGAACTACGCACAACACCAACCACAATTCCACACGACATCATTGTCTGTCCTGATTTGTTGAAAATGGGAACAGGCGCGAATCCTCGCCACATTATGCGTGTCCAATACATGCGCCTCCCCTGTTTTCAACAAATCACGGGATAGAACGATAGCATTCGGGATGGTGGTTGACTAGGAGTGTTGTGCGAAGATCTGTTTTAACAGTATAACTCTTACTATCAGGCAACTGGCAAATTATAAGAGAAATTCAATGAAAAAGTATTTTAGATTAACGGATGAGTTTGAACTTTCATTCAGGCGCGTTTCCAAGAAAGTTAGTTTGTTTCCTTGTTTCCGTGTCACCGCCACGAAGCAACTGTGGCCGCGTACAGATGTGGACAGATGGAGGGAGGACAGCAGGAAAGAGTTAGGGACAGGGGGGTTCTACGCGTCCTGGGCGGACTTCAGGGGCCGACATTTAAAAAAATCAACTAGAGTTAATTAAAACTAGTTAGTTAAATAAACTAGAACTGTAACGCTCACCGGATGAATTTATTGACGTCCGGGATACATTATTATATGATACACGCCTGTAAACTGTTTAAACACAGAAAAGCCTCGAACACCGTCACACACGCGTTACACGTCATGCCGCCATCTTACATTGTCTCTCTCAGTTTATCCGAGCAGTCACCGCTTAGGGGTGGGCGCCTGTAAGGGCGCTTTTCCTGCACAGAACGATGGGGCGCCAGCGAGGCGGCGGAGAGAAAGACATGAGGAAGAGACTGGGGGAAGAGAGAGAGAGACAATGTAAGATGGCGGCATGACGTGTAACGCGTGTGTGACGGTGTTCGAGGCTTTTCTGTGTTTAAACAGTTTACAGGCGTGTATCATATAATAATGTATCCCGGACGTCAATAAATTCATCCGGTGAGCGTTACAGAACTGTTAACTGAATAAATGAAAAAGATACGCAAATAAAGTTGCTGAATTTACTGTAAGTCGCCAAACATAAAGCCCGCCCGCACGGCCGCGTGGTGCGTATTTCTCTGCGTAAAACTCTGCATGGTCAGGCACCGTGAAAAAATACGCCTGTCTAACGGCATGGGCCGGAAATCCCGCCGCGTGCACAGCGGTTATTACTTGCCGCGCCATGATTGGTTGCTATGCCCACGCACCGTGAAAACATGCGCCTATCAAACCGCATATGGGGCGCAAATCCCGCTGCTGCGTGCACAGCGGATTTGCGTTGCTGCACCGTGATTGGTTGCTATTGACGCCCGTAAAGTGACTGCTGCGTGAAACATCAAACCTGCTCTGATGCAGTGAATCAGCTGCGACGTACAAAATTTCGCGCTGCTGCGCGTGAAAACTCAGCCTTTACGCAACAAAGACGCACCATGCGGTCCCGCCTTTCCTCGGAAGATATTTACGCTTTCAGTGCAGCCGCGTAAAGCACAGTGAATGAATTTTCGCGCAAACAGTCTCGAGGGCCAGGCAAGTCCGTTGCAAAGTCAGTTGAGTTCCCGAAGCAGAACGGTCCGCTGCGTGCATTTCCACAAAACAAGAAGAATTATCGAATTGGCTGTGCACAAAGCGAGACCGTCTTTCCAGAGCACAAAAGGGAAGTGCAACGAACCGTGGTTCAATTCTGCGTCGGTCGAACGAGCATTCTGTATACTTATCCACTTGGAAGAAAACCTGCATCCTTAGTGTATCGAGGGAATTTGGCAACCCGAGTTTATTCAGTTTGACGGCCCTGCCTTTTTTTTTTTTTTTTTCGGCTCTGCAAGAGGGTAACTTCGAGATAAGTCTGGGCTGATATTTTGGGCACATGGAAAGCTACATTTGCTCTTTCCGCTCCGAAATACATGACGGGTATACGAAAACGTGCAAATAAAAATAAAAAAATATCGTGCGTGCTTGTGCGTTTCTACTGTGGCCCATTGGGCATATGTTCGGTAACCTCCCAAAAGAGGTCGCTCCAGGTCGCTCCACTGATTGGTTATGTATGTGAGTGCAGGCTCGTTGAGACAGACTGTCGTCATACTTACGAGTATTGAGTTGCGTTTTAAGGTTGTGCGAAGGCCACACCCCAACATCTGGGCAAGCGACAGGTCTACTGCTGTTCGCTGACTGGCTTTGTGTACCGTCCTAGGAGTGTTGTATACCCGTTATCGAAATATGGTATCGCGATACCGATATCGATACTTCTTTTTTAAAGTAACGGAGTACCGCTACAGTTACTAAAAAAGTAAAGCGATACTTTGCCTGATACTTTTGTTGGAAATACGAAGATGATGCAACATACAAATCTTGCTACATTTAGAAATTCACTACACAGTTCCTTTAAATAAAGTTCATACTCAATAATGTTCAACACAGTTGAAAAGTCTGATCCGGAAGCGCTATTAGCGGACCCATTAGCGGAGACCATTGACTCGAAAGGCGACAGACTGAATTTTATTGAGCCTAAAATGGGACTTTTATTGCCTAAATCAGTACCTTTACTGCCTGTTATACGCGCCTCAAACCGCCTTTTTTACTGCCTCAACAACCGAGGTCTAGTGAGCACCGCATGTAGCGGTATAGTGTGTGTATATTTGCAACACTTCAAGTATTAAGGGGCATATGTATACACAAATACAACTATGTCTAATATCTAAATAGCTAAAGCTATTGCATAATGTATTTTGCCAATTCTTCATTTATACTGGCAAAATTTGCCTTCGCGTACAGCTTGATATAGCTAGATTAACAATGGTTAAGAGTTACATTCATGAAGAAATATAAGCCTGAGCATGCGCACCACTCCCAAGAAGACTTTTCTATTTCTTCAAGGATGTCTTCTACCAGCTGGGCATCGTTTATTCTCTCTTATCTGTTAAAGGGGTTGGGACATTTCCATATATGTGGTTCATTACATCATAGACACATTGTACCGTACGCCAGAACACTGAGGAAAAAGAATAACTCTACTACGTGTCGTACTTAGTGAAATACCAGTCCTCAAGCACACTCTCGTGCAGGGCGCAAACGTCACAGAGCAGCAGAGTTGTGTCCATTCCTATTGGCAGCCGTAAGCACGTGACTTCTCGTGCGCTGCCCCACTGGCGGTGGGGAGGGCGTGACGTCAGAACCGCATTGGTTTCGGCAGAGGGGTGACACCATGGAGGAAGGACAGAGAGGAGGAGCCCTATTGCCCTAAGAAGTGAAGCGAGATTGAGGGCCACTCCAGTGACGTCACCGCTCGCCTTCCGGTTTCGGTTACATACATCTCTATGGGAGCTCCCAACGCAATACTTGGAGAGGTGTGGTCGTATAGCGCGTCGAAGTGGCCCCCAAAGTGGCGTGTGCAAACCGGCCTCATTGGACAGTTCAGGTAACGTGACCCTCGCCCTGCTGCAAAGAAGCTACAGCTCACCTCCCATCCCCACGTCACTTGCCCCACGGTTCTCTCTTCTTCTTCTTCTTCTACCAATGAGAGATTGGCCAGGACAAAAGGGCGTGAGATGTTTGTTCTCTCTTCTGTCGAAGAGCCGTTGGGGCGCCTCATTTTTTTCTTTCCTCCGTGGGTGACACAAACCCGCCATTGTTGTAACTACCCTTAAGCCGGTGCTTTTGGCGAGCCTGCCATCTTGTCCTGGTTGCACGTCATAGAAGTCGTCGATTTGAGGTCGTGTGACGTTGTTTACATGTCGTTCTTCCGCTTACCGACATCTTTCCGTCGTCATAAAGCCAAGAGATGAAAGTAATTTTGCCAGCGTAAACTATGATGTGCTTCTTCCGCTACATGGTAGCCCATTTCTCCTTAGTTTTAGTACATTGCATCGGCTTACTGAGTCTTAACGCGTGGTCGTCATCACATATTTGAAAGTCGTCAACAGTGCGAGGCTTCATGTGCAAAACTGCGCGTTTTACTGCGAGATTATAGGATTAAAATAATCACCGTGGTCGAAAGACATCCAACACGTCACGCAGAAACAACAACCGCATTGTTTACAAACGGTTTGACCGCCGATCACGAGCGCCGCCATCTTTAAAGGAGCATTAAAGTGGTATCTAACATGGCCCAAAACTGCTGTCAGCTTGTAAAGCAGTATGTGAAAAGCATTCCCGCAAAATATTTCTGTCCAAAGTTGTATCACCACGGTGCAATTAATTTGGAAAATCGCTGCCGCGGTGACAGGCCGGAGCGCTCCAACTGCAGACCACACCCACTCTAGTGTGACGTTCGTGGTAGAGAGCCCCTCATTCGTTCGTAGGAAAAACCGTCTGCTACGAACATTGCTAGCTGCTTCTTGTTGACTTCTATTATTTATACGATTTATATCACGTTTTCTTTAAAAGAAGAAGCATATACGCAGCCTGAGAAAATAAGATTACGGTCACAAGTATTTTACACACAAATATTTTATCGTATAATAATCGTATAAACCATTGTAAAACCTCAGGCTGCGTATATGCTTCTGCGTATATGCTTCTGTGCAATCTCAGAATTCACAGCAGCAGAAAGCTATTGCGAAGCGGTATTGTGGAAGCGGTATTGTGGCGCCACCTGTTAGCCACTGAATCAACTGCGCGGTGAAAACTGTCGGACAGGCTGCACACTGTCGAGAAGCACGGGGTTTTTGCTGTACAAACGCAGTTAATTTCGGGCTGCACCACTCGTTCTTCCCGTGGTGCCTGCGGTCCCAAAAAATCGTGGTTGTGTCGTTGACAGCCTTCAAACCCTCCGTTTCGGACATCACGAAGCCGGAGAACGCATGGCGTCTCCCAAGCGGTAGCAGACGCTCCGGCCTGGGCGATGTTGCTCACCTCGATCATATGATCCCAAGTCCAATGAGGAGCGTCCTCACCACTTGCGTCACATAGTGACGTGTGTGGTGGCGCTCATCACGTGCCTATCGTGAAGGCGAAGGAAGGTGTTTCGCGCGCGGGAGGTTCGGAGGTTCGGAGAGCTATTGCAGGCGTCCCAATTTAGCTACGGTTGCACTAATTGTGGGAAAACTGTTTTCGGCCGCCTAACATTCCATACTGACCAAAAACAGAAAAAAAGTTGTGGGCCTCTAGACTGCTCCTTTAAGGTCACGCTTGCCTTGACATTTGCTGTGACGTTTGCTGTGCTGACGTTCGCCCAGCACCCTTTCGTCAACGGAGCCATACATTGCATACATTGGATGCCACCCCTGTGGGTTTCGGTATTCGCGGCGCCCATTTTCTGCGCTTATATTACGCTCTTCTCTGTGAAACCTTCAATGCAGGTTCACATCGAGGCAAAGAACCGCCTTTTACGTTAATCTCGGATAGCGTGTGTGTGTGTGTGGGGGGGGGGGGGGGGGGCTATGTGGCTCGAAACCCACTGGAGCCAGACGGTATGACCGGAAGCGAGAACGGAGTCGTATGACGAGATAGTCATTGCGTGGAGGTCGTTGATCGTCTGTCTTGGATCCGTGTGAGCTGATAACCTCTAACGCTGCTTTACTATCCGTAAAGATGGACCAGTTTCCCTGTGGCGAGATGAAAATGTGCTCAAGCGCCGCGTACACGGCAAAGAGTTCAGCCTCCGTGGATGACGTCTCGTTTGCAAGTTTAAAGGTGCGCTCGATGTTCTCGTGGGCACATAAAATGCTGCGCGCTCTCTGTCAGGTACGACCGACCCGTCGGTGTAAACAGCTAGCCGCTGATAACGTGGGATGACCCGTCGCAACCCCTTTAACACTTATTTTAAGCGGCACATATATCGATGTGTGATCAGTCAAAGATGAAGGGAAGGAGATCTCCCCAAATACATCCGGGTAATTAGTAAGAATAAAATCGAGCAAATTTGACGTGGTAGGCGTTTCTCTAGTCGGTACATGAATGAATTGACTGAGACCAAAATCTGAGGCGCACGACAACAAAATTATTGTCGTCTGTCGGTAAGTTGTAAAACGAACCGACCAATAAGTCCCAGGGAAATCACCTAGGATGACATCTTATTTGTTTGGGAAACGAAAGGTAATTGATGTTAATAGATACAGTTAATAGATACAGGGTGCTTTAATTAACGTGTTATTATCTACTGGGGACTTTTGACACGACTTGCGTCGGGTTAGTGTTTAGTTTTGCTATTTTCCAGTTCAATTTTCAGAATTAAACTCGAAACTTTACGAAGTTAAAACCGTTTCTGTTTTCTTTTTCTGTCAAAAATACGCAGCTCAAGGAAATGTCCCAACCCATTCAAAGACACGGTCCCTGTTCCATTGGCAAGAGCATAAAATATATTTGAAAACCGTCACGTTCTTAGACGCTACCATCACTTCGCAGCCATAAAAGCACTGCGAGATGGAGCCTTGCCCCACACTCTTAAAAATGAACTTCACCACATAGCACGCTCCTAGCCAACCATCACCCCGAATGACAACGTTCTCGCTCTAGATTTGTTGAAAACGGGAGGAGGAGCCTATTTTGTGTTCATTATGCACGGCACAAAATAGGCTCCTCCTCCCGTTTTCAACAAATCAGGGGCGAGAACGTTGTCATTCGGGATTATGGTTGGCTAGGAGCGTGCTATGTGGTGAAGTTCATTTCTAAGAGTGCACCTCTTCAGCTCCGCTATCAGTGTCACACTATCCGTTACCGCTGATAATAAGCATATCTGTGTCACCGGATACCGTTTCTATCTGTCTTTCCTATATCTCTCTCCGCAATTATTTTGTGTTTGTGTGGTGTGACAATGTGAGGAGAGCGGCAGGGGTGGTGGCATTGCTCCCTCTCAAGGCGGTTGATGATCAGGATGGTCGGCACTTTGCGCGTCTTGGAACGACGATTTTCGGATATGTTTTCGAGCCGTTGTGACTGGAACATCCATAATTTCACGTTAGCGCCGCAGAGCAACAGTGGGTATGAGCGGCGTAGAGATTTAGACAGATGGAGGGAGTACAGCAGGAAGGAGTGGAGGGGGGGGGATTAGTATGCTTCCTGGGGCGGCTTCAGGGGGAATTGTGCCGACATTCATTAAAACATCCATTTGGGCTTGTTGGTACATTTCCTTGACAAAAAACCTCTAAAAGAGACAAACACAGACGATACAACGTAGAGCACTACTTTCAACAGTTTAATCGACTGTCAAAACATCTTCATCTCTGCAACAAGAATTCCCTTTCCCTCTCCGATAGTGTGATACTCTCTGTGTCACTAACACACGTGTCACCACCCTTACAAATCAGCAGGGATTCCCAAATCTATCTGACCCTTTGCTCTTTGCAACGCCCCTTTACTGTTGTTCTGCTATACCATTACATCGCATCCACAATCTCTAAAATGCTGAACGACAAAACTAAGAGATTCCCTTGTCTACTGTTTTTGTTGTTGCGGTGCTCCCTTAGACGTGTGTTTAGGCACCTGCATGTCTGCCCAATATCGCTCTTTCCACAGCTCAATGGAACCTCGTAGATTACCCCCGACGCACATATTAACGATCTTGAACATTCTGTCATATTTTCATTATTTACCGTCGCAGGCTACCCTGATAATTTCCTGTTGTGTCCACAAACGACATTTAAATAGATACCCTTGTGCCATTTTTTTTTCAGTCTATGAGATAAACCACGAACATATGGAATAGCCATAATTCTTTCCTTCTTTTTCAACTCTCGTCTATCTCTTGCACCTCTATGGAACTGTTTAACAATCTTCGAACATACACTACTAAGCAGTTCTGTCGAATACCCAGCGTTCATGCCTTCGTGCGTGTACTGCACTGCACGGCGTGCCTGTTTTTCTTTCATTTTTTCTTTCCTTTATTTCTTTTGTTTATTCTCAGTTCCTTTCTTTTTCTTTGTTTTTGTTTATTTTTCACTTTCTTTTTCGTAATAGCAGGCTAGCAATAGCGTGGCTGACATTTCAGTTTTTTTTTTCACTCTATTAAACATATCCCCCCCTCCCCCCCCGGCGTTCATGTGCCTTGTCATCTGCCTGTTAAATCCTTCCTTGATCTCATGTTGACACGACCTGGAGATAGCTGCTTTAATCGCGCCCTGTATCAGACTTGTTTTTAGAGTTTTCGACACGTTTGACGACTAAAGCACTGCCGGTTTTTTCATCCTCTGGTGGTACCTCCAACATAGATGATCATCTTTTGAAATTATAAGCAAATCCAGGAATTGAAGTTTCTGTCAATCATATCTCCTATCCTAAACTCCAAGTATGGTGCTGAAGCCTTAAAAATGTTCATTATAATTTCTGGCGTTATGTTCTTACTTGCTTCGCAGACAACAAGGTAATCATCTACGTGTCTGAAAATATAAATACCTTCAATGTTTTGTGGAAACCAACGTTCCCACAACCCCGGGGCGTTAGCCCGTCCGTTCCGCGCGAGAAGGAAAGAGCAGGACAACAGCGATTCAAACGAACAACATACAAGGTTCACCATAGAGATATGTACACCGGCAATCCTGTTCAAGGCAGCAATACCCAGAAAAAAGGCCCTTCCCTGCTCTCAGCAAGAGCTTAAATCCCTGCGCATGAGGGTTCAACCCCTTCTTATCAGCCTGTCGTGTGATATCACTGATGCCATCTTCCGCCTGTCAATGGAACCACTGCGCTGTGTGGTTGCCACACTCTTTATCCCTCATTTTATCTTGAAGTGTCCTATCAACTGAGGCTAAGAGCATATTACTAATAACCGTTGCTATTTTTTAACTTATACATATATACCTCTTGTTTCTATGTACACTCGTTCTTCAAGTTCCACGAACGTAGCCCGTAAATATTTTCTGAGGAGCCAGATAAACTGATCCTCCCCCACCCCAACAGTGTTCCGAAACCTTACTGTGCCATATTTATGAATTAATCTATTTACTTCCTCACACATCCTATCTAACGGCAAGCTGTAGTGCAGGTCGGTAACGTCCAGCGAAAATATCAATCTCCTCGCCGGTTGCATATCCTACATTACCGATGTGATCCCAGTTTTTTACAATGTAAGGATCACCAACTTCCGACACTGCTAGACCCTTTTCTAAAAATAACGTACTAATGGCTAACTGGCAGGACCCTCTCTCAGACACCACAGATGGGTTTTCCGTTCGGATCTGCGGTGTCTGAGAAAGGGTCTTGGTAGTCAGCCATTGTTTAGTTACGTGACCTGCATCACATCCCAGTCTCGGCGTGGAGCACGACACGTCTGACGCACCACTGGAAGCACCACTATTTTGGGGAAATCTAGATTACAGACTACTCCGGAAATTATTGAAGCTTACTGTACCCAAGCAGCACAATGTACTGGAAGTCGAGTGCATTAGGGGTGGACGGTATGTGTCTTATCAATGATCTCTAGTTTCATGAATCTGTTCAAGGCCTTTCATCTACCCGTCCACCCCTATTGCACTCGACTTTCAGTGCATTTTGCTGCTTGGGTATATTTGATAATGGAGATAACTGTGTCAGCGAGCCCTCGATTACGTTATCTGAGCGGGAAATACAATTTCTTCAAGGTGGGCACGGGTGAACCTTCATATCTTTTTACATTTTTTCTTGTATAAGATAAAAAATATTAGTCGTGTCCTTGAACCTGTGAGATCTGTATGGCGCTGTTTGTGTTTTCCTTTCTTTTTGGCCTACCTTTTGTGTCAGTATAAAGTTGGAAGTGACGCTCATCCTGTCTGCTCCTCCGTCCCTTTGTCTTTTGCGTCGTGTTTACTTCATTATGTCGGCGCGGAAAGCGGTCAGTCACTGTGTTTGAGTGCATTGGGGTATTTCCTACGTGGGCTGTCAATCTCTGGCAAAAAAAAAAAAAAAAAAATAGCGCTGCCCCCTTATAGGCAAAATATCGAGTTGAATTCTGGAAAATAAACTTCCGGCAAGAAAACAGACAAAGAAATTTAAAAAATTAAAACCGATGCAAGTCGTGGCAAAGTTCATCCCAGAAGATAAATACGGTTGACCGCATCTTTTTCGAACACGTAGATTTTTTGACAGGAATTAACACGTTAGGTGAAACACCCTGTTTATGAAAATATTACGGATTCATAGTGCGATTGCAGGTCAGCAGTTGATGGATCTCTAAACAGGGCGTTTTTTTTTTTTTTTTATACAGTTCTTTTTTGCAGATTACATATGAGTTATACGGTCAGGCGGACATGCTGACGAAGAGAGTTTTATCAATATTTTATCACTATATCACTATTTATCACTATAGGTTAAAAGGCGTCAAATATTTCGGAGAACATTCTCCAATTACCATGACCCCCCCCAAAAAAAACAAAAAAAACAAACAAACGTGGTTGACAATATCCAAATAGTATTCCTCTGTTTCTATCGAGCGTATTTACTAAGGAACCGTGCCGTTTCCAGAAGACATAATCCGCTTGACTCTCTCCTGTATCACCATCCTCTTTCACGTCCCGATTTCATCTTGCCTTTTACCCATCCCTTGGTGCACGAGGCGCCAACTCAGAGTAGGCAAACCATATATTCCCCGCTCCCCCCGTGGCGTGACCGCAAAATGGCACGTGGCTATTCTCAGCCTGGCATCGCCGGGCGAGACACGAACGCGACAGATTGCACTGAATATGGTGTCCGTTTGAAGGCATTATGTACTCTTTCCGCGAATAATTTTTCAGCACACGTTCACCATCAGCAACGTAGCGCAGTGTAACAAAAAAGGCACCCTCTACACTCGAAAAACAGAGCTTCACCGCAGAGACGCTCTTAGTCAACCATCATCCCGAATGACAACGTTCTCTCCCACCCCCTCCCCTCCCCGGCCTCCCTTTAAAGCGAATCAGGAGAAAGAACGATAGCACTTGGGATGATGGTTGGCTGGAAGCGTGGTATGTGGTGAATTTCATTTTTAAAACTAGCTCCGGTGGCGCAGCGGTAACGTTTGCGCTCGGAGACTGGGAGGTCCGCGGTTCGAATCCGCGGGCCGGCTGTGCCGTCTGGGGTTTTTCCTGGGTTTCCCTCAGATGTGTAATAGGCGTATGCCGGCACAGTTCCCCTGAAGTCGGCCCATCGACGCAGCTATCCTCCCCCCGAGCGGATTCCGCTCGGTCTTCCACTTCACCCTTTCCTCTCCTCCTCTCCACCACCTTTCCCTTCCCGAGAAACATGCTGCCTAATCAGGCAGGCAGACCTCTCGGGTTCCTCCCAACGACACTCCTCCTCCTCTGGTATGTGGTGAATTTCATTTTTAAAAGTGCGTATACCAGAGCCGTTACCGAGGCCAGCCGCCGCTTGGGGCAGGGTATAAGCATCAGGACCCCCTCCCTTCCTCCGTTAAATTCTCAGACAGAGTAGTAATCCCATAAGCACTTCAGAGCGCAAAATTCCTTTTGGGTTTCTCTGTAGTGGGCAGCCTATAGCTCCCGGGACCTGCATCCAGCGCTTCCGGTGGCGAAATCGCCCGCGGCAGTCGCCGCCATCGCCGTCCCCCTCCCCCCTCCTTGTAGTGCCCCTTCAATTAACTTTTGCGAGTGGGAAGGCATGTCTCAGCACTATCTCGTTCGTTGTCTTCGTTTGTCGCGACTTATGGATGGACCCTCTTTGACACACCCCTTTCCTTCCAGAACCTCTTCTTCTAAGGTCTTATTCCAACCCGCATACCACTAAGCTTATGGAGCGACTACGGGGGTACATTGTCTCGCTAACTTATTCGAACATTTCCCTTGCTTTCTTTTCTTTAAACATTTTGATGACGGCGCTGTATCGGCTTGCATCCACACAATTTGGGAATATGGCAAGATGAGCAAGAGTACCTTTCAACGAAGCGCTGTGCTCTTTCAGTGTGACATTGATGCAATCTACCAGTTTGTCCCACGTGCAGTGGCGTATCTAGGGTGTGGCAGGTGTGGACAGGTGCCATGGGCGCCAGGTGAACAGGGGCGCCATTACGTGGTCGGGTGTAAATGTGCCAGGTCGGGCACTCAACCTGGCACATTCATAAATGATTTAAAGCAACCGCCATTAGGGAGGTTGTAGAGTGTTACCTAGTGCGACCCACACGAAAACGCATCCCCAAGGACATCATGTTAACCATGTTGCCATGGGCGCAGGTAGCTCTAGATACGCCACTGCCCACGTGATATCTAGTGCAACAACTAAAAGGGATGTTGTATAGAACTCGTGGGTAGCATGACATCGAGCTTGAGGCAGGCACAGATTGGGACACAAAACGGACAGGTATATACCCAAGAACACATGCATCAAGGTCGTGCTATCACACATTCCATGTACATCAACTCGCTTATGTGCTCCTTCTTTCGACACTATGCAACCTCTTCGCACACTTGGTTATTGGCTGAGATTGACTGGAGAACGCTGTAACCTGCTTAGTTTCTGAGGCGCTGTGAAGACCCCCGGCATGCGAAATCTACTCGCCACATTATATACAGCGGTACCGGTTAACGAGGAGATTTCTGGGGATCGCTGCGGCTGTATCATAAAACCCTTCGCTTCTTCGATCTTGAGTGGAGGAAGAGGGAGAGAGTGGCGAGCAAACAAGCAAGGTGGGAGACTAGACGGGTCTGATGGTGACACGACGGTGACACCGCGCCATTGTTGTAACTACCCTCAAGTGGGTGCTTTTCGCAAAACCGCCATCTTGTCGTGGTCACACATCATAGGAAACGTCATTTTGAGGTCATGTGACTTTGCTTACATGCCATTTTAGAGCTTGCAGACATATTCCCTTTGGCATAAAGTCGAGAGATGAACGTATTTTGCCATTGTAACTATGTGGTGCTTCCTCCGCGACATGGTATCCCATTTCTCCTTAGTTTAAGCGTACATCGCACCGGCTCAATCTGTGTATCAACGCGGGGTCGTCATCACATCTTTAGAAGTGGTTAACACTACGAGCCCTCATGTACAAAACCGCGCGTTTACTGCGAGATTTTCGGAAAGAAATAATTACCGGGGCCGAAAAAGGTCCGAGACGGCACAGAGAAAGAACAAACGCGCTGTTTACAAGCGGTTAGGCCGCCGATCACGGGCACGGCCGTCATTAAGGTCACGTGTGCGGTGTCGTTTGCTGTGACGTGTAACGAAGACCAGTCCAGAATGCATTGCGTTCGTTCAGCACGCTTTTCTCTATGCTGCAAAACATTGGATGCCACCCCTGTGACGTGAAGAGCGAGTGATATGCGTGCGCAATGGTGGAAAGAGCATGCAGCGCGGAGCACCGACGAAAGAAACGAACGTCTTCTGTGCAGAAGAAACTCTCCGAGTGACCGTGAATATGGACCGTTCCAGGCATCTTATGAAAAGCCGGGTTCTGGCAGGCATTTAACGAAATGCCCGAAAAAGACGTGCGTTTCGTTAAATGTCTAGAGAAGCGGTCCACGCATTTCCTCAATTGCCTGTTCGCGTCGGGTGCATTTCGCAAAATGGGTGAATGTGCCAGTCGTCAGGCTGAACCAAGTGGACTTTCCCCCCCTTTCTTTGTACGAAACGGAAAGGTGGGCGCTGTGTGTTCAGTATGGTTGGTCTTTATCGCAAAAACAGCACTTAGTCTTTTCGCGGTCGTTGGCTTCTGTGAGCAAACTGCGCCGTCGCCGGTGTCTTCAGTGTACATGTTCAAGAAAATATAAAAAAAAAAACAGACAGCTGCAGTAACCTAACCTAACCTAACCTATCACTGCACTAACCTATGACATCATAAACTAGGTTAGTTTTAGTATTAGGTCATGTGTGATTGGTGCGGATGTGGCAGCTTACATCGCCCCAAACTTCCATTTGAAACGGATTTTGGGGAGGCGAGGCAAGCTACCGCAGCCGCACTAACTGGACCTAACCTATTAGTTAGTTTAGTGCTAATCGGTTAGTTTCGCATGGCTGTAGCAGCTTTCCTCGCCTCCCCAAATTCGTTTCTATAATGAAGCCGAATTGAGGAGTGGTGGCGCCTGCCAAAACAATGCCGGCAAAGGATCGGTGGCCATCCCGAAGTGTCATCTCGTTGTTAAGCTTGCGATTAAATGCGTGACGACGTTAAAATTTCCTTGAGTGTAAAGGAGTACAGATGGCCATAAAAAAAATTCAGATTAAGACGACTGACGAAAGTCTTTGTGTCATTTTAGCGAATAGCGCGAAAGGTTTTGATGTGTGTACAATTTGTTTCCCAGAAAACAACTCACATAAACGTGGCTCCGCGCGTTCACCCTTAACTCGCCACTCCAGACATAACGAGGATGAGGAGGTCTGATGGCACGTCACCGATGACGTTATAAGGAGAGCTCGTTCTGGTTTGCCGGTCAGTGGGGGTCAGCGCCTTGTCCCTTTGCCGCCGTAAACCAGTTTTGCCAGTTCTCCCGGCAAATTGGGGATAGAAGAAGCGGCCGAATCATTACCGAGCCAGGAGAAAGGCTTTTTCAGAACCCCGAACAGCCGAATAGCAGGCGACAGCGGAGTAGCAGACAACATTTCTGGAGACCAATCAGCGAGCGTTCTCCTTATAGCGTCAGCGCGAGGTTCCAGACAGACCACAGGCTGGTACTGCTCTTCACCACCGTTGCGCACGGTCACTTTTTGCGGCGTATTTTAAATTCAATTTTTGCGACAATTATGACTCTGTGGCGTGAATTACTTCGCATGGTTCATCTTACTGGCCTACTTAACAGTTTTCTAGGAAGAAAACAGGGTGTTGAAAATGACTTCTGTGCTACTTTAAGGTAAAATACAGGACGAAAAGAAGACACAACAGATTTATTTTATTAATATTATTATTATTTTCATCGACTAAAAGCGCGCACACACATACAGGGTGTCCCAGAAAACGTGTCATTGAATTATAATAAAAAAACTACGCCACCTAGAATCATGCGGTCAACAGCATTTGTTCTTATTAGGTTTTTGCCACCTCCTAATGTGAATGTCATGTACTCCAAGTTTAATTATGTAAGTATTTGCGGACTAAACTCGGAAATTTGCCAAGTAAAGGTCACTTTTTTACCCCACCAATATGAAGAGCGTGCCGAATTCACTCAAATTCATAATAATTCCCAGTGATATTCACGAGCTATCCCATTGGGAAAAATAGCCGAATATCATGCTTTTCGCAGCACCGGACCATAGCGCGCGATGACTTTTTGAGCGCAATCGCTCTCAGTGCGACGAAAGGAGGTTACGAAGCCAGCCCACAGAGTGATAGTAGAAAAAGTAACAGTTCCTAAAATTGGGAGAGGGAAAGCATTACCCCAGCGAAAGTCGGACGTGATAAGCCGTGCCTGTTTTATCTGTTTCTGCGATGTCGGGAGGGGTGGGTTTCCAACCTCCTTTCGTCGGACTGACAAAGGTTGCGCTGAAAAATTCATCGTGCGCTATTCTGTGCGACATCCGTACAGCATGATGTGCGGCTATTTTTTCCGATGGGATACATCCTGAATATCCCTGTCAATTATCATTAATTTGACTAAATTAGACACGCTCTTCACATTGGTGGGGTAAAAAAGTGACCTTTACTAGGCAAATTTCCGACTTAAGCTCGCAAAAATTTACATAATTAAGCTTACGTTACACGACATTCACATGAGGAGGTGGCAAAAACCCAGTAAGAACAAATGCCATTGACCGCATGACTCTAGGTGGTGTAGTTTTTTTTATTATAATTCAATGACACGTTTTCTGGGACACCCTGTATGCGCTATGATGAATAAAGTATCTTTCATTTCATTCCAATATCATGCACATCGTAATTATTCCATATCATCACTCTCATACTTTGTTATGGCTGCCTTCTGTTTCTTTCTTTATCTCTTTCTTTTTTCTTTTTTTTTTTGTTTTGCGCACATCATTCGTTGGAAAAAACGTTCGCACGCCCCTTTGCGTTCCGACTTCCATGTTCGTAGTGCCAACTTCTCCACGTTTCTTCTTCTTTTTGCTCACTCACTCTTCGCATTCCGTTCCTAATGGACGGTTTCCATGTACGCGTCGCTCCTGGCGGTGAAAGACGTCATGATAAGAAGAAGACGAAGCAATGATGACAAATTAACACCACGTGGGCGCAGCTGGCATTTTTTTTTTTTTTTTTTTTAGGATATAGCATGGTAACATTTGTTTTGAATGGCATAGCCACCTTCTGTGGAAGCAAACGACACGGACATTCCCCAAAATACCACACGCAAACTTGTTAAGGCTTATTCATAACACGCCACGTTTTCATGCCAACGATCATGGCGACACTCGTACAATTCGACGCAACACATCACATGCATCGCGAGAATCTTCAAAGCGCCGACAACGGCAAGCCACCACCACCACCACCTTCAAAGCGCATGCGCCAACACTGGCAAAGAGAAAGATGTTGAGGACGGAGAGCGTGACATGTAAGTTCTTCGTCGGTATTCACACGGAACCATCTTTCTTCATCTTTGCATCTTTGTCATCTTTGTTCATGCGCCCAACGGCGCGAATTCAAAGCTCCCGCAAATTTCGGTGATGCTTTAGGGGACCATTTGGGGGACCATTAGGGGAGAGTACAATTACTCTAAAAAAAAGAGTCTTCTCATTGAGGGAATAGCGTAACACCTTTCTCCCTACCGGAGAGTAATATTACTCTCCAGTAGGGGGTTAGAGCGTGACACCACTCCCACTCCCTAGAGGGAGTGAGCAGACTCCTTTTTTGAGAGTAATTGTACTCTCCAAAAGGGAGTTATAAATGTAACAAGAAAAAGGAGTTAAAGTACTCTCTTTTTTTAAGAGTGTACCCCTGTAACTGGAATAACTTTTGTAATCGTCGCGCTAGACCCCCACCCCTTATATATATACAGTCGCCCCCCGTTTATCCGGACGGTGCGTTCCCGGCGAAATCGTCCGGATACCGGAGCATCCGGATAAATGAAACGACCGAATAGAAACGTCCTACAGAGCAAGGTTTAATTAAAACACAGAAATCTCGTCAATGACAGCTGTTACATAGTAGTGTAGGCACTCGATTCCTGCAAACTTTTGCTAATTGCATAGAGTTGAGCCACGCTGTTGCGCTGCTCGAAGAATGTCAGTGCGGAACGGAAAGAACATCATCGGAGGCAACAGCAGCAATCACACAGTCATCAGTCATAGCTGCACACGCGTCATCATCCTTATCAACGTCAACGTAATCAGAAACCGCAGCATCATCTACGGCAGTCGCAGTGAGCCTCTGCATCAGGGATCTCAGCTCAGCTAGGGGGAATGCCTTCATCGGCCAACGGGCCGGAAGCAGCAGGCCCTCGGGTTGGAGTTCTCCCCTCTAGAACCGGACAGTTGTTCGAGATATTTCCAAATGACTCGACTGGTCAACGTGACCCAACGCACACAAATAGAAAAGGGGGTCATCGTGCACGGTTGTCTCCCCTACGGAGGAATGTAGGTCCCTGACGTGTGACGGGAATAACCCCAAAACAGCGAAAAGGGTGACGAAGCGGGGTCAGCGTCTCCTCTTACTCACGGTAGTTCGGATAACTGAAGCTGGGTTACAAGAATTTTCGACTTTCTTTCCCTGGAATTCTTGTCACCAGCTCCGGTGGCGCAGCGGTAACGCGTGCGCTTGGAGACTGGGAGGTCCGCGGTTCGAATCCGCGGGCCGGCTGTGCCGTCTGGGGTTTTTCCTGGGTTTCCCACAGATGTGTAATAGGCGTATGCCGGCACAGTTCCCCTGAAGTCGGCCCATGGACGCAGCTATCCTCCCCCCGAGCGGATTCCGCTCGGTCTTCACCCTTTCCTCTCCTCCTCTCCACCACCTTTCCCTTCCCGAGAAACATGCCGCCTAATCAGGCAGGCAGACCTCTCGGGTTCCTCCCAACGACACTCCCCCCCCCCCCCCCCCCGGAATTCTTGTCCGAGTCCGGAAGCTGAAGTCCGGATAAACGAGAACAAAATACATGGAGGAAAATCCGTTCCCGTGCCTTTTGTCCGGACACCGCGGGATCCGGATAAATGAAGTCCGGATAAACGGGGGTCGACTGTATATATATATAGCGTGCAGCCACAGATGCCGTCTTAATCTGTAGTTTTTGAATTTCAAACGCGTCTAGTGTGATTTACTTGTTTCTTTAATGGCTTTTTTTCTTTCATTATATATATACATATATAGACTAGAAGTGATGAAGAGACTTGGGAGGCTGTAGAAGGGTTAAAAACGGTTGCTACTTTTATTACATTAATAATTAAGGGGTACTACAAATAGATTTATAGTTAGGCGTCGACGTTTCGGCAGTCAGCGCTGCCTTCAACAGGACTAACTATACTAACTAGGACTAACTATATATATATATATATATATATATATATATAAGTTGAAATAAACGAATGCGGTTGACCACGACAAATAAAGGTATTCAATAAAGATCAGAAGTGGAGATGGTGCTTCTACAAGACAAAGAATAAAAGGGGAACTGTCTTCAACAGGAATGGGATATTATGGTGACGCAAGACAATTCCAAAGAATGAGAGGGGAATATGTACAAGGGGAGAGGGCAGCACACGTGCTTTGTCAAACAAAGGTAAAATGGTACAAGGAATCGCAGGCAGTCATGTTCTTCGCCGGAGGGCAATGATTTCCTGGGGTGACCAACCGGGGAGTCTGAAAGACATACAAAAGAGTGTATGTATTCTGAGAGAATTAGGAATTTAGGTTGCGAACTGTTGAGAGGACGCCGGGGTCCTCGTTAATCTGGCTTTTAAATTTGTAGATCAGGAACGATTGTCTTTGTTCTCTAAGGCGTTGGGATGAAAAACCCGATTGCAGAACGAAAATGGCTATGTCATTAATTGAGTGGCCGGGTTTACTAAAATGTCGCGACACTGGCAGATTAGGTTTCTTTGATACGTCGGATCTGTGGTTGTTGAATCGGATTCTGAAGGATGTAGCTGTTTGACCGATATATTGGGCCTTGCATTCATTACATTGAAGGAGATAAAGGACGTTAGAAGAGTTACAGTTAAATAGACCATTAATTTTTTTGCGATAGTTAGAATTTGTGCTTTCTACTCTGGTAGCAGTTTGCATTAATTTACAGATCTGGCATCTGCGTCCCTTGCATGGTTGACAACCGTTGTGTTCCGACGGCTTGTTTAACTTGGCGTTCACAAGTCTGTCTTGGATGATCCTTGCTCGACGATAAGTAACGCGGGGGGTTCCGGAAACACCTGACTCATACCATCAGATTGGGTGAGGCTTACATAGTGCCGTTTAAGTATGCGGTTTACGTCCGGGGCATAACCGTTGAAGCTAATAGTGAGGTTTACTGAAGAATTCTTATCGGCTCGGGGCTGTGTTTGGAATAGGTTCTCTCGATCGGTTGATCTAGCTCTGGCTATGGCATCTTTTACGACCCCCCTAAAGATCCCCTTTTATTCTTTGTCCTGTAGAAGCACCGTCTCCACTTCTGATCTTCATTGAATACCTATATATATATAATCTTTTTTTTTCTCGGATTTGCACGATTAGCGTGGGCCGGCTTGTGGCAGGTAGGGGAGGCTCGAGCCCCCCTAGCCCCCCACCCGTGGCAACGCCAGTGGGCACATGTAGAAGCCAATTTCAAACCTGTTCAAAACTGTGTTCATTGTCTCTAATAAGCTTTCTCCAAACATATTCTAAACATTTGACACGCAAATTCGCAGACCGCCACAGAGAGCGTTGCGTCTCCCCAGCGTCAGCAAAGCTCACAAACAACTCCCGCTGTAAATCGGAACACTTTCTCTGATCGATTGACGCTTACTTCATGTTATTGAACACCTCGTGGGTGTACGGCAACGCTACAACTCTTTGACGCATATATATCATAAGAAAGCTACGAAGTCAAGGTGTGAATAGTCCATGAAGAAGACCGAGAGACAGAATAGTCCATCGATAAGTTTTAGTGGAATGCGACACCGCTTAGATAACGGGGTTGGGAAAAGAAACTGGTGATCAGACTACTTCCTGCTCACATGATATTTTTTTTAGGTGTACTGTGCGCTCGTTTTTTTATCATTTACATAATGTTTATAATTATACTTTGAGAGCTAAAATTAATGAGGTTTTCATAGATGGATTATGCGGCCAGGCGGACCTCTCGTCGGAAAGGTTTAATGAACTACTGGACGGCCTGAAATAACCTGGAACGCATTAATTAGCAGTATATATATATGTGTCTTCGGGAAAATGCCAGACAGCGCAGTTGCGAGCCAACGAAGCCCTTCTTTCTTTAATATCATGACACGAACACGTATTTGGAGATATAAATAGTTAAATGTTGCAATGCAAATGAGTCGAAACCGAAACAACGCACTTGACGAGTGCAAAAGGGGCGACGGGCGTACGCGTCAGAGAGTTACATGTTTTATAGCGATGGAAGCTATTCTGAACAGCAGATGGGCACATTTTACCACTTTATCGCCCCTGATAAGGGGTAGGGGTCATGTTGTTTCTGCGCACGAAAATAAACCTCTCCCTGTTTGTAAACAAATGACGTCATACTGTTCGACAGCGCCACCAATTTGGTAGAGTAGAACTACACTCAAAGCTATGGGCGAACATGGTCGCGCGAGAAAACCCACGGTCTTGAGGGGATTACGATGGTCCCTGAAAGGGACGCGTCCTTCGGTCCTACTTTGCTTTCAATAGGAAGCAGCGAACAAGTGTCCATTTGTGGAACATACCCTCCCCTTCCGATTTGTTTCGGTTTCAGTCTGTCTACCAACGTCATGATGACGTTTCGCGGGTAGAGGTCTATTGCATAGATATCGTTTTGACTCCTTTGCATATAAAAATTTGACAATTCAAAGTGAGTGCTCGTTTCAGGAATTCTCTTCATTTTCGTTCAGGTATAATGATAGCCTCCGATAGTCCTCTTCCTGTTTGTAAGCAAACGACCTCATAGTGTTCGACAGCGCCACCAATTTGGTAGAGTTGAACTACGCTCCAAGGTAGAGGCGAACGAGGTCGCGCCCGAAAGCCACAGTCTTGATGGGATTACGATGGTCCCTAAAAGACACGCGACCTTCGGTCGATTCGATCTTTCGATTTCTTTCGGTTTCAGTCTGTCTACCAAAGCCATGATGACGTTTCTCGGGTAGATGTCTACTGCGCTTTTTCAATTCCTCCAAATATCTCTCCATCTCCCGGGTACCGTCGTTTTGTGCACTCTAAAGACATTACTTGGCGGCATAGTGCGCTGTGGGTTATCGCTTCTGATTCGAAGAGAGGAGGTACGCATTTTTGTGACCATTTGGATATATGATAATTGACACAAAAAGGCGTACGCCCCCTGTCTGTTTGAACGAGAAACGATAACCCAAAGATGCCCGTGCTATGCGGTGAAGTACCGTTTTTAGAACGGGTATCGCATTTTCTCGAAAACGTGTAATTAAAATGGTAACCAATAAATTTTAGTCCAGTAGTTACAAGCGTTCTTGCACAGCTGCTTAACACTGTAAAAATTACTTGTATTCCGCTCGCGCAACTTTTTAAAAACATCTGTGCACGAAGAAGAAAAAGGCACCTTACATACTGAGGTTGCCCCTGAATGATATTTTCATTTATTTGTAGTCCTTATCTTTATGTTTTATGCAACAGAAAGTTGTGCGTTCAGCATACCCGATGTCACAGTCATGGTTTACCTCTTGTTGTTCAAGTTCACCATTGTGTTACTTATCTGGTCTTTGTTCATTTTAGCTGAACTTTACGTAGTAAACTTCTTTATTAAGTGAAGGAGAGAAGTCGAACCTTTTCGGCTCGTCGCAATCCTCGTTTCGCCGAACGGAATACACGGTTCATTTCCCGTTTTCTGTTGGTTCCTTTTTTTTTTGTACTTATTCGTTGTCCTTTCTACTATCCCTCGAATAATTTATCAAGCGCTCTGACAATACATGTTGCCCATCGCTTCCACAGACTCAGAAAGGACCCGTAGTATTTTACATTATTAATGTAAGAGCCCATGCCAGGTCCTTTCGGGGGAGTGTAGGTCCCCGGCGGTGTCTTCATCAATAAACCTGTAAAGAGAGGTACAAAGTAGATACAAACCTCGCCCCGATAGCAGAGCTAGGTAGAATCACCCAAGACGAGGAATATTATACGACGCACAGAGCCTCTACACGGAAAGTATTTTAGGGAATCATTTGTCTTCATAATAGTTGTCGCAGCGCCAAATCTCCGCCCTTCTCCCCCTGTAGACAATCGCCGTAGCGATTTGCTTTAAGTATAACGTCGCTATTTGAACGTTGCCCATCCGGTAGGGCTGCAGGTATCGGAGCCAAGGTAGGTACCACGAGAGGAGGCTTTGATTTTTGCGGTACGCGCAAGCTGTTCCCCATCTTGATGACTACCTCAGTATCGCGCACTGGAGACGACGCCACATTTCCTTTTAGTAGAGTTCGTGTACCACAGAGCAGTGTGCACAATATAACGCCGAGGGTGCACTATTTACAATAATGTTGTTTCAGAATAGGGAAGGTGGAAAACGGAACCACGCGATTCCGTATAATAACTTCTGAGCAAGTCGTAGTCGTCTCCGACGTTCGCGATCCAAGGGGAAACATAATCACACACTATCATGGCGTAGAATGAGAACTCAAAATTCCACGAAAGCATCAAAGTAGGTGTGATGTTGCAATAATTAAACAGACGATTTAATCCTCCCCCCCCCCTCCCGGCTGATCCTAGGTACACCAACGCATACTTGAGCACATCGCAAGATGAGAGATGAAACTGTAGCCTCATTGATTTGAATGTACATAATGCGATTACATGTAGGCTGTCACGACAAATGAACCCTTAGAGCCTAATGCGCCTTTTGGCAGTTCATTCTGTCATCATCATCACCACCGCCACCACTACCACAACCCTGTACGAGAATTTTGTCGTCCAGCAAGTTCAAGTTTTCATTTTCGGCCAACCCGGCCAAAATAACGGCCAACCCCTGAGGAAAAACAACAACAACTTTATTTTGAGACGGAAGAGGAAGAGTCGGGAGGTCAGATGCGATACTCTACCCCATTGCTGGTGGGAATGTGGGGAATAAAATAATGTGCCCCTTCGCAATAACGATCGAAGTCCGATGGTGTCCGGAAATGTCAAAAGAGCTTTGAGCGCAGATCGTTGTTGGGCTGGATTGGGCCAGGTACCATGCAATTTCGATAGGGAGAAAGGGCAAGAGTCCAGCTGACTAAGAGACTCGGAGAATGCGGTTCGGGAAGGTTGGTAGGGGGGGGGGGCAATGAAGAAGAATGTGCTCCAGATCTTCAAGAGCACCACACTGGCAGCAGGTGGGAGAGTCAACTTGTCTCAAGCGGTGACGCCACTGAGCTGTAAAGGCCACATCGAGGCGCATTCGGTGGATTAATGCAGCATCTTGACGAGAGGCGTTTCGTGGCATGCGGAAAGGAAGGGTTAGCAGGTCCCCTGAGGAAGGGTTAGCAGGGTGTATACGATGAGTGAACATGGAGAGTACTCTATGCTAACGTAACGTTGCTGAAATGTAGATCTGCAACACAGCGTTGAGGAGAACCACCCCCGTGCCGTCAGCAACAATAACAACAACAAAAGTGCATTAATGATGAAAGATGAAAGTCACTGAAAAGGTTTGCCAGCTGTAGGACTCGAACCCACATCTTCTGGACTACCGGTCCAGGGCACTACGGGTAATCCAGAAGATAAGGGTTCGAGTCCTACAGCTCGCAAGTCTTTTCAGTGACTTCCATCTTTCATCATTAATTTCTTAGGCACTTGAGGCTTTGTGTGTATCTGTCCTGTCTGTAGGAAGGGAGTTGCCTCAGGACAGAAGCTGCCGATATTTCGAACAGAGGCTGTTCTTCTTCTGGGTCTTCGCCCAGAAGAAGAACAGTCTCTGTTCGAAATATCGGCGGCTTCTGTCCTGAGGCAACTCCCTTCCTACCTCTCTACCGGTTCGCTGGATTTCTACCCATCTATGTCCTGTTTATGTTGTTCCAGTCTCAGAACACCGATTATCTCACGAACAAAAGTGCGTTTGTGTCATTTGAGAATCGTCAGGATATGCTTGCTTTTAACCCATGGCAACCTGCACAAAACTAACTTTCCCGAACCGGTTTAAACCAGTTCGACTGTGCGATTTTCCACTGCTGTCGAGCTGAATCCGAACCCAAAAAATAAAAATAAAGTGTTGCACGAAACTTTTACTGAAAATACAAAACATTTTTAAAAACGATAAAGTTACAAACTGGATTGGTGAATATCTGAAAGATCATGTGCAGTATGTAGTTTATAACGATACCCGGTCTAAAATGCTTCCAGTCATATCCGGTGTGCCGCCGGGCTCCGTCATCGGTCCCTGGCTTTTTTAAATATTTATCAATGATATTACCACCGGAATCAGGTCCAAAATCCGCTCTTTGCTGATGATTGCGTACTATATAGGGAAATAAACTCACCTCAAGATAGTCTAGTGCTAGAGGAGGATTTGAGACTGATCGTCCGATGGTGTGAAACATGGCAAATGCAACTGAATTTCGAGAAATCGGTGAGTATGACAGTTTCAAGGAAATTGAATGTTTATGACTTTAACTACTCTATAGACGGGAGGATTATTCAACGAGTTAGTGAGTACAAGTATTTAGGGGTTTACATTGATTCTAGACTAAGTTGAGACGCCCACATAAAATATGTTGTGAAGAAAACGCAGTATTGTTGGTACACATTACGTAGGACGTTGAAGGATACTACACAGAAAACTAAACTATTGGCTTACAAGGCCTTAATACTTCCTATTATTGATTACGCGGTGGTCGTGTGGTTCCCTTATAAGGTTACAAAAATTAAGACAATGCAAATGATAGAAAACAGGGTGGTGAGGTTTGTGTGTAATAGATATTCTAAGACTGACATCGCTTCAGCATTATGCGTAAGTTAAAAATGAGAACTGTTAGACGTCAGAACAAAAATACAACTACTAAAGGTCTTTATGCAATGCCTTTATAATGCAACTCGTCGTGGATTTCACGGACAGTACATTGTTGTGTATGGGAGCGTCTCGTACAAGGCACTCTATGCATATTAAGCCCCCGTTTGCTAGAGTTGATGTGTTCAGGTGCTCCTTCTTGATACGAGCAGTTAATAAATGGAATAGTTTACCGCATCATATCGTGAGCACCCCCAATAGAAGTGATTTTCAGCATAAACTTCAGTCACATTATTTATCAATCCATTACGAGGACACATAAGTATCGTATTGTTATTATTGTATGTGTTGCATTTGCTGGTTATTGTTATATATTCCTATTGAAGAAGTTACCACATTCTCTATCTAATCGATTGCCTTTCCTTCTTCTAAACCTTTTCCTTCCTCAGCGTCTAAGTGTAATGTAATGATGTATTGTATGTTATGCCCTCCTGCTACGCATGCCTCGGCAGAGCTTGCAGTATCAATAAAGAAAAAAGAAAAGAAAATGAGTTGAAATACAAGCTGAGATTTTACGCTATACATTGTGGAGTCCTCTTCAATGTTACGAAGTAATTTCCTTTCCGAATGAAATTAGTTGGTAAAAAAACAATACAATTAAATCACGATTAGCACTAGTGATTAAAATCGCGTTTAAAATCAAGATGATATAAATCACGCAACCCTGATGGTACATCAAATACAGAGCATGCTTATGTTCGGAATGTAAGACAGGTTGTGTCAACTTGTGAGACCTCAGCCACACGGTGTTTTGTTCTTAGTGAGTAAGTGTAGACTGAGAATGGTTGTTCTAAATTATTGGCTTTTGGAAGGAGCTTGAGCTTCAAAGTGCGGACTTCCCTTGTACACGGAAGGAAAAATAGACGGAACATACGAAGATCATACTTGGATCATTTCATTTGACTTAGCACCATCCGCAAAATGGTGATTACATATGACAGTGTTATCGGTCTGCATCCACAGCGAGCTACCTTTGCTAAAAGAAACAATGAACAAAGTTCGCTTGGCTTCCCGACAGTGGATAACATGATTCAAAGCGAAGACGTTTCACTGCAGGGTTTTACTGTATGTTTAACTGCAGCCATCCACTTCTCTCCTTTTCACGACGCTTCCCAGGAAACGAATTTAATTTCGTTCCAGGCGGTGCACTTCTATAGGTGAATGCACATTTCACAGTAAAACAATTGTTTTTCGACTTCTTCGGCGCCATACGACATGCAGCAAACACACAAGATGGACACGCTGGACGCTGCGCGCTACGGGCGGATGGAGCCCCGGAAAAACTTTCCGTGCATGACGCAGGGTGGCGCGAGAAGCGCAATGCTCGAGGCGTATAGCGACAGTTTGCCATTAGGTGGAGCCTAACCTGAAGCGCCCTCCCGAGCCGTGCTCTATTGGCTTCTGTCACTAAATAAAGGTGACGCTGCGCAAATCCAAGATGGCGAGTAAGTGGATGATTGCCATTCCGAAACTTCCGGAAGCACACTGTTGCGTCCGTGTTTGTCAGAACGGAGACGCGGAGACGCTTCGCACTGCAGTTGTCAGAGTTCCTGGACGTAACTGTGCTCGTGTTTGGCCGCATCACCTTTTAATGTGAATATATGGCGTCGTTAGTCACAATTTTTCAACTATATCGGAAATGAGCAGCGGCCCGATTATTGAAGGAGAGGCTGTTCTCAATGCGGGACTCTTAGGGTGCTGCGGAATAACGTCGAGGTCAGAAAGCTGAGTGAAAATCTTTGGTTGTTGCCTGCAAACCGGTAACCTGCGAAGACTACCGCACAAAATTGACATCGAGCTGCACGGTGACACCATCAAGGTAAGCATTAGCTACTCAAAATGCACTAGTAAAGGCGTTAATTTCGCACGGCATGCTCAAGGAAAGTACTACATAAAGCTGCAGTACTATATTTCCGGCAATGCATCGTACCATTGTTGCCTGTGGTGACCTATACCACACGGAGAAACGCCTTTATTTATTTTTATTTTGAAGGCACAGTGCACGTGCAAAGCTGGGCTCTCGGGAGGCTGTAAACATGTGGTAGGAGTGCTCCTCTAAATAAACAGGTAAAATATCTTCAGAAACTCTCGTTGTTTGTGGGTTAATTACAACGTATTGGTGCCCATACGTTCCATTGGTGCTGTCATCGACTGACACAGAACAGCAGTGGGGCAAAATGGCAGTGTCAAGGTTGTGCAACCCAAAGGAGATTTTTGAACTGTGTCACGTGAAGTCAGTCAGTCAGTCTTGATGACCAGGAACTAAGTGAGATACGAGAAAACTTGGTGGCTGCTGCACCTCATTCTGCTCTTGCCCATCACTTGAAGGGTAGGATAAGGAAGACAGTTGCTTTGGAAGAAATGCCCGTGCATCAAGGTGCCAAATGTGTTGCACTCTTCGACTTGATGAAAAACACTGTTGACAATGTACTCTTCTATGAAGTCACATATGGTGCAGACGGGAAAGAGGAGTTGTGTCTGCAAAACTTGGACAGCCTGGCTAGTGTTAATAAGGGCGGATCCCATAACCCGCGACAAGCGACAGCTACACGCGACAAGCAACAAATTCGGCGGCGGCACCCGGGCTCTCGCGACAAAAAAGCGGCGTCGCGGCTACAAAATTCTGCATCTGCTCCCCGTAGATATTTGTCGCTTGTCGCCAGTCACCGTTGCCCGGCGCGTGCCCAAAACTCGCTAGATTTGGCGGTATGTAGCTGGAGCGAACGACAAAGCATAGAGATGCGGGGAAAATAGCGTAGCGTGAGTGTCAAGTCACCTTTGTTTTAATGAAATTTCGAGATTGTAGGGGAAAGCAGCCGTTCGAATCGATGGTTATCGCGTATGGCCAAAATTTATTGCACATTGTGTGGAAACGGATGGAACTGCAGCGCCACCACAGCCAAACATATTATAACAAACTTACGGTAGTATACATTTCTCTCGGTGTTTATCTTCCTGCGGCGTTTCAGTCGAAATTTTATGATGTTTTTGACAGATATGCCGCATAATCAATTGAAAAATACGAATTCTACTCTCGCCAATATAGTTTTGTCGCCAGCTGCTGTCGCCTCACAAATGGATCGGGAAGCTGCTCCCGCGACAACGGCGACAGCGACAGAATCTCTAGCGTGTCGCTTGTCGCGTGTTATGGGATCCGCCCTTTAATAGAGAGTTCTATGAAAGAAATGACCGCTAAACAATGTCTGATGCCATTCGGCTGTGCTGTGTGCACATTGCACTCTTACACTCTTAACATTGCACACTTACTCATGGGACTGGTTATTTTCACTTCACCATGTCATAACGCTACTTACTCTATCGTCCCCTGACGCATTAATATGCACATTCGTTTTTGTTCAGACTTAACCCCACCTATTAACTAAAATCGGTAAAATCTGTGGCAAAACAACGCAGAGAAGCACCACGACTTGACATGAATTTCTTAGAGTGGAAAGATTACTAGCACAACCGCTTGCATGTTACACCCTCAACTTATCTGAATCTGCGAAGTGTCGGCTGCAAACTCGCATTGTCGGGGTGATGGGCTTCCCCATTTCGGAGTTTGATAGCCCACAACTTCTTCTTTCTCGCATCGCAAGGAAAGGAGTGCAGGTCTCGATAACTTCACGCACCTGAACCGGCTATCATACATTTGCAGTAGGGGCGCTTTTCTCTTCTTTGCTCTTTCGATGACGTCACACCTATCTATCGCCAGCAGCGACACAGGGGCTAGGTGCGTGACGTCAATGAAAACAGCGCGCAGGCCTTCTGTCATCTAGCTGACATTGCGTTGAGGAGCCTTGCCCACGCAACGTGCCCAGGCAACGCTCTCTCGGCTTACAAACCCGTCTGCCAAAGGCTCTGGAGCGAGATGGACAGTGGGCGGAGAGCGCCTCGCAGAGCCGCTGTTCGACGTGCTCGATGTGTTCACATTAGGCAAGTATGACTCCTATAGTAAGTCGATTAAGGTTCGACTGGCGACGATTTACACGATAGCCGCCGAGAGTTTCCACGGCGGCATCGGCTGAGTACCCTGATCCTCTTTGCATGGCGGAATTCAGTCTATGGTGTGAACAACCAAGCGTACTGTCTAAATATAGGCAGCTACAGTACAGGTACGCCTCAACAGTACATCCTGAGCGTGCACCACACGGTCATGTAACTCTTCATGCGTCAGTAGAGAACCGACGTTTGCCATACAGCGTCTGACGAGAACCCAGGATAGACACCCAGATAGACCAGAACCGGGGTTCGAGGGGGGAGGGGATATATTTATTAGACGAAAAGGAAAAAAAAAACGGGGGAAAGGTCAGCCAAACGGGACGTCGGCTTGCTATTCCGGAAAGAAAGAAATAAGAAGTAAATAAAGAAAATTAAGAAATAAGAAATAAATGAAAAGAAAAGAATTGAAGAAAGAAATAAGAAGATATAAGAAACAAAGACAGAAAGGAAATGAAGAAATAAATAAAAAGAAAAGAAAAGAACGAAAAAAAGAAAGAAATAAGAAGGGATAAGAAAGAAAGAAAATTAAGAAATAAGAAATAAATGAAAAGAAAAGAATTGAAGAAAGAAATAAGAAGATATAAGAAACAAAGACAGAAAGGAAATGAAGAAATAAATAAAAAGAAAAGAAAAGAACGAAAAAAAGAAAGAAATAAGAAGGGATAAGAAAGAAAGAAAATTAAGAAATAAGAAATAAATGAAAAGAAAAGAATTGAAGAAAGAAATAAGAAGATATAAGAAACAAAGACAAAGGAAATGAAGAAATAAATAAAAAGAAAAGAAAAGAACGAAAAAAAGAAAGAAATAAGAAGGGATAAGAAAGAAAGAAAATTAAGAAAAAAGAAATAAATAAAAAGAAAAGAAAATGAATAAGGAAATAAAGGATAGACTAACAAAGGATGAACGAAGGATGAGGTAGACTAAAGGCAAAGATGACCAAAAAAAAAGATCACCAACAAACGGTGAAAGAATGATAAGCTGGATCACAAAAGATGACTTTAAAAGGAAAGCATGAGGGTAATGCGTTGAGGGTGAGAGTGTGGCACTGAAGAATGAGATTGCACGACTGGAGTTCACCCTGTTCACTTCCATGGTCTTGTGGCATGGAAGAGTGATCATCTTAGCGCCTCGCCGAGTCAAGTGAGTTGGTTCATCCACCGGGTTGGGACATCAACCAGTCGACCACTTTACAATAATAAACTCGTTTATCGAGCTGGCCAAGAGCACGATTATTTCGGTAAATGTGAAACGGCAGAGGAAATTGTGCTGCCATTGGGGTATAAATGGTCGCGTGGGAAATATGGGAAATAGCAGATCCAAGTCAAGCTGTCCTACAGGTTTTTCCCCATCTGCACATCCTAAGGATGAAATAAAATTGAATTGAATTGAAGTAACGGAACTTCACAACAGGCTGTGGAGTTGTATTCTATGAGTTGCATAGATGAGCAGAGTATTTCCATCTACGATTGTTCGATATCTTTCCGAATTCGTCAAGAGGCGATGTAAAATATGTACTCAAAACGATGTTTTATCACCGCACAGTTAAAGTTACAAAAAATGTCCCGAAAAATTAGAGGGGTAGCGGAGAGATGGGGGGGGGGGGTGCGATCACGAAAAATGCCGGGAAACGCAAACGTGGGCGCAAAGAGGCAGGTCACAAAAAGGCAGGGGCACAAAGAGGCCGCAGAAGCAGGAAATTAACGAAAATTCAATCGCGACGCATAGCAAGTTATGATGCACCACTTAAAATTGTTTTATTTATTTATTTATTTATGCTTGTTAGGCTACATCGCCTCGCGGCATACAGTAGCGGGGATACAAAGCGAAGGAAAAAAAATGAAAATGTATATTGTTCAGACTATAATTAGTTACAAAGGAGAGAAGGCACATCATACGCGTCAAAGCTGGAAAACCTAACCAAAATCCATGAACCTCACTCCCGAAAACTTACCAAATCGATGAATTTCACGGCCCACATAGTTTCCATAAACTCAATCAGTGCTCATCACATTATTGAAAATAAAATATTTATTTCTTGCAAGAGGATGAAGGAGGAGAGAAAGTCAAGCCCGTGAACTTTACTGCAGATTCTAGTTCCAATCGTATATAGTTTTTTGGGAGGAAATGAATGCCTAAAGGTGTCTATTCTTCAAAGGTAGGGTCTCAACTTCCTGGGGAGGTCTAATCTTGGTGAGATAAACGTGGGAGGGCTCACATAGAGATCCTTCGAACTAGCCAGTCCTACAATTTGAGAGAGAAAATCAAAGTAAACGAATAGATGGATATATTATCGCGATGAGAACCAACACTCCCCTAAGGTGGACCCTGATACAGGTGACAAGGCCAGTGTTCTCACCGGGTGCGCCACTTCTTGTCTCGAGACAAGATGGCTCCTCGCATCGAGTCGAGCGTCCTGGCTGTAGTGTAGGACCATGAGCTTTGTGGAAGGAGAGGATCGGCACCATCCTCCGAGCCTCCTCTCTCTCTCGAGATATGACGCCCTTCAGACTAAAAGCTGATGATCGACCACAAGAGGCCTTGTATACTGCAACCGACTGGTCGCTGAACTTCGGTTCCGGCGATCGCTCGCAGCGTACGAACTGAACGTCCTTTGCTTTTCGAAAAGTAAAGAATAAACATTTCACATTCGAGTTTACAACACACAAGGTGCTGCCTGGTTATGTCTATTACCGTGATAGTGCACGATAAACGAGTGTAACGAAACACAGGACAAAGTCGACACAGAACACGCGGTCACTTTCACGTAATGTTTTAATACCAAGGCAACTTCCACTTCTACAGACAGGCGGAAGTCAATGCGCGTACTGTGTCGTCTTTTCCCGCGGGTATACCCGCGGACACCCGCGCGTACGCGCGCAAGTTTGTGCTTTGCGGGTACACATTTCCGTGTCAACGCGGGTTGTGAGTAACGTGCGGGTTGACCCGCACTACCTCCGCGGACTACGCGGGTATACCCGCAGGCGCAAAACCAATCCAGGCGGATTTTGGTGTATGACCCGATTCATGGCGAACATTCAGCCCAAAATAATCGCATCAGTAAGCTGGCAACCATGTCAGCAGTGGCTACAGCTACGCGTAGGGTTCTTCGTTTTCGGGTTAAACCCGATTTTTCAGGGAGGTTCCGAGCCCCCCCCCCCCCCACCCCCCGACCCCCTCCCCCCCTGAAGAAGTTTTCCAGAACTCGAGTGAAACCCGAATCTATCTACCCGAAATCCTTGCGGTCCTTCACCTTGTCGTTCTAGGTAAACAGTGGGAAAAGTGAATCATAATATCAGCAAAGAGAGATTTGTGACAACCTATTTGTTCTCCTTTTATAATCCCCTCCTGCAGAAGATGAGCTTTTGTGGAGCTCCGGCAAGTGTTCGAATACCGCGGTCACTCACTGCCTCAGTTCCCGAGTTCGAGGTAACTCGTTACAACTAACTCGTTATTGTAACTAAGTTCTTTTTTTTTTTGGTAACTTGTAACTTAACTCGGTACTTTTGTGCCGTGGTAACTTTCAGAGGAACCCGTTCCTTTTTCAGGTAACTTTGCCAAAGTAACGAAAGTGAAGTTACTTTTAACTCTCTTTCCACTCACGTCCACATATTTTCTTGCTTTCTCACCGGTTCCTTCATGGCATTTTTTACCATAAAACGTGATACTCAATCAATGACAGTATTTTTATTGAGGAAGTAAGAACCGCTGCGATTGAGGTGAAGCTGTACCATTGCGCACCCACAGGGAGTAAGATGGAAGCGTTCGAATAGACCTCTACCAGAGGAACGTCATCATCACATTGGTAGACAGACTGAAACCGAAACATATCGGAAGGAGCGGGCTGGGTTACACGAACGGGCACTTGTTCGCTTCCTCCCATGGAAAGAAAAGTAGGACCGAGGGTCGCGTCCCTTTAAGGGACCATATCGTAATCCCCTCAAGACAGTGGCTTTCGGGCGCGACCTTGTTCACCTCTAGCTTCGAGCGTATTTCAATTCTAATTCAATTCTACCAAATTTTGGCGCTGTCGAGCACTACGACGTCATTTCTTTACAAACAGGGACATAAATGAAAACGATCTAAGCGTGTCCCATTCTTCCGCAGGCAGCTCAAGGTCTAACTCAACTTCTCACGCGCGCTGCACCTGCGTAATGCTATTTTGTGTCCGAAGTAACTTGGAAGTAACTCGTTCTTTTTTTAAGTAACTTAGTAACTGCGAGTTACATTTCAGGCTGAAGAACTTCGTTATTAACCTAGTTAAATTTTGCACACGGTAACTTAACTTGTAACGAGTTCTTTTTGACGGGTAACTTCTCAATCTAGTTCCGAGCGGAAATATAAAGATTCTTGTTTCTCGTCCCAGTGTCACAGCAGAGGCTTGTTTCATACGCCTTTCGTTTCACCCGAAAATTCTCCGATGACATATCAAACAGAGATCGTAGCGCCTGATTTCTCCCCGAATTCTTCTGTGTAAATAGCACCCGATTTTTCCCTCCAAAATTTGGAAAATCATAAAACCCGAAAACGAAGAACCCTACGTACGCGTTGGAAAAGTGACTCGCTAACGCACAGTGTCCTCAGCACCAATAAATCATTTCGTGCTGTCATGATCATGTGCCAAAGCTAAAACAATGCTTACGCATTGGGTATGCGGATAGGCGTTGCAATGCGGGTACGAATTTTCATACCCGCACTCATCTCTAGTGATATCCACCAACCCGGCGTCCCAGGAGAAAGCTCCTCCCCTATCCCACTCTCCTGAGAGATTCTGCCCAGTACGCTATCTACAGTGTAGACGAAATTCGATGGATGGAAAGTCCAAAGCGATGCTAGACGCTCACAATATGTCAGTAATGACTTCTGCTAAATATTGGATGATGGCGGTTGAAGAAAAGGCACCAGCAGTGCTATTCCAACCCACACGCTCTGATTGCCGGCGACAGATGCTACCAATTACACAATGCTAACCATCTTCTCTTCAAGGTACCAAGCCAAGCTACGAAACATGCACTCACACCTCATCCCATTCTCTCTGTCACTTCTACGTTCACGCAGACGAACACACAATTAAATTGAATGGACCATTTCCGACAACGCGCATGCGCATGCCCAGCCCCTGAGTCCGCCATCTTTGAGTGGAAAACATCGCTATGGCCCCCACCTGCGGACGATTGTCATGTTCATTGTGGGGAGATAATCGGTTTCAAGGTTACGCGGCCGTTTGAGGTCTCGTAATCAGTACAATGCGCTTTCACTCTTTCCGCGTTCTTCTTCCAATCTTCTCTTGCTACTTTCTCACGCAACGCGCCAGTCCGAAAAGTGTGTCACCATTATTGGGGGAAAGGTACGACGTTCCACATTCCGTCGCCAGGGGCGACGCGAATGTGGAAATGGTCCATTGAAGTGTGCAACTGGGCGTTGTGAGGCTTGCGTTGTTGTTTTGCCCTTCTATAGGATGTCTTCATATGACGTCAAACGAACGCGTTTGGCCGCCATGGTGGTGGTCACTTTTTTGACGCAGCTGCCGAGATTTTCTAGGATTTGCTCTCGAAAACGAAGCCTCGAATGGAGTTTTAAAAGCCGGTCGTGTCCGTACCCTTCATCGATCGCGAAGGCACTTCGTCATTGTCGTCCTCGCATTTTCTCTTAGGAAAACTAAGGTTGTCCCATTGAAAAATAGCGCAATTTGTCATCTTTCAATGCGGCTAGCACGAAAAGTGACCGCCAGTTGAGGAGCTTAAGAGCATGTCACGTCACTGCCACGTCAAAATGCGACGTACGTGAAAAGTCCCTATGTTTCATTGCCTCGTCCGCTACTACGTCGCTGCATATTTTTGTATCATGAAACTACTGAATGTTGTTTTATGGTATTGGCGGTTCATATGCTAATTGCAAAATCAGATGTCGCATATGTGTTGTCTCACGCCATAAATTGAAGGGTATTACCCTTCTCCGTCACGTTCTCTCTGGCCAATATCCAGTTCTAAGACGCAGCCTCTTTAAGCTATTCGCGCGGAAGATACGTTTAATAACAAATGCCGGAATGTACATAGTACTGACCTCTATGTATTGACGCTACCGCAACGTGCTACACCGCAACGTTGTTCGTGTACACGAAGTGCTCTGACGGGAGAAATCTTCTGCTGGAGAAGGCATCGATTTCTTCTCTCCTACCCCGAAGGCAATGACAAATGAATCTCTTTCCGGGGATACGTCAGAAGGAAGAACATCTGAAGCTAACTGTGTGCGAACGTCCGCTGTTCTTTCCTTCGTGGCCCCCGAGTATTTATTTGTTACTCGAAGTATCCCAGCTCTGGCCATTGAATGAATGCTGGGAAGTGTGAGAAAATCCAAACGAAACTTAGGCATCAGATTACACAAATACTTCTCGTTATGTGATGAAGACAGATCTGCGGCGAAGAAGAAAAAGACAAGGAGAAATGAATACTATTTCAAATGGGTGAATTGTTTGCGTTTGGACCTCTATTACCGGACAGAAAGGTGATGTAGGTGACGCGCAGGTCTGTCGGGCACCAAATACGTTCACTTGATCCAGTTTCGAATTCGTCGTCGGCGTCATGTAAACCCGATTTGCAATTCTAATGTAATTTGAAAGTAAAATGAAAAGATAAAAAATAATTCTTCACGCTTCTGCTCCTATGCAAGACCGTTCAGGGCATAGGACAAAGTGATCCATCACCAAAAGCAACAACATCTTAATGAATGACGATGAGATTAGGTGTTTCACCCCAACAATTGCGGTACCATACCTCAGTGCATGTGGGATAATATATGAGCGGGATGAGGAAGAAAAGGATGAGGCACAAACACACACACACACACATCACATGCGCTAATGAGATATCGCACGCGCGGGTGCGTCGCAACGGATACTTCACCCGCCCGGTCAGCGGAGATGTAGTGCAGTGAAGATCATATCACTGCATTCATGCCAAAAGCTCTGAAGGCAGCGGAGTTGAAGTAGGCTAGTAGACGTCAAGAACAGATAGAATGAGCGCAGGCAATGTCGGCGCTGCACACGCTTAGAACAAGGACCCAAGATTGCGGCATGTAATTGTTTATACGGGTTAATTGGAACTGGAGTATTTCGCTCTCCGAACTGCATAGAGGGCAGTCGACGAGGACGTGTGGGTCGTTTGCCACCATGCCGCTGTTGGAACACGAGGTGGTTAAAGAATACCCTGGTCTATGTCTGAACTGCGGGTTGATCAAAAGATAAAAACAGCGCACGAAGGACGTAAATCCTCTGGTGATGCATGCCGAGACATCACTAAGTACTAACTAAACAGTTCTACGTGGTTGTTAACAAAAGTAGAGTCAGCAGCATCATACGAAAGATTGTTCGGACTGCGAAATACAGGGTGGGTACTTTAAAATTTCAGTCACATTTTCGTGCAAGACACGATACCTCCTTGACGAACAGACGCCTCAAAGTACAGAATTTATGCTACACTCTTAGAAATGAACTTCACCACATAGCACGCTTCTAGCCAACCATCATCCCGAATGACAACGTTCTCGCCCCTGATTTGTTAAAAACGGGAGGAGGAGCCTATTTTGTGCCGTGCATAATGGCACAAAATAGGCTCCTCCTCCCGTTTTCAGCAAATCAGGGCCGAGAACGTTGTCATTCGGGATGATGGTTGGCTAGGAGCGTGCTATGTGGTGAAGTTCATTTCTAAGAGTGTAGAGGAACCTACAAAAAAAAAAAAACGTGGTTACCTAGCACTGTGTAACAAAATAAATGTGACCGCGCAAACTTTCGCCTCCATCCATCGGTATTCCGCATAGGAAATACTTACATGAAGACGAAAGTTTGCGTGGCCGTTTTTATTTCGTTACGCAGTGGCTGGTAACCACGATTTTTTCGTAGGTTTTCGTAGGTAGCGTTACGCGCGAAAAAGTCACTGACCTTTTATAGCATCCCCCTGTACAGTGGGAACAGAAAAAGCGATATTCCAAGCAACATGGGAAATACACAAGTTGTTTGCTACTGGGTGCCAAGTATCTTACCTGTATCCTTTATTGCCTTAGGTTCTATGTTGTGTTGCGCTTTCCATTTGTTAGGAGGGAATGTCGCGATTTAAGTTAACACAGTCAACTTACAGGTGAAGGAGCAACCTCGTCTAATAAGTTTACTTTTCGAAACCTGAACGCCGAGGCTCGACTAATCGATCGACTTTGTGAGGGTGTTTACCGGGTTAATAAATATACGGAGTTCCTTTTTTTTTTATTCGATGCACGCTTTTAATAAGAGGTATCGGAGCAGCACAGATGCCGTTTTTGCTTCCATTATCATCATCATCATGCGTTTTTGCAAGGGAATTATACGGCTAGGATGACATTATGTCGAAGAGATTATGCACCTACTAGCTGAAGCTAGTTACTAGCTAATTAACTAGCTACTAGCTAAAATAATTTAAATAGCGAAATTTGACGATGGATATTTCAACATACTGGCTCGTTTTGTATTTTTTTCTATCGGAGTGGCTTTAAATAATTAACTAGCTTCAATTCTGCTACCTCGCGTTAACATGGAAACTCGCTAAAATGTTAATGAATTATCGTCTGCCTGGTCGAATAACCCACGTGCAGAAACGACATCTATGCTGCACTCGAAGATTTTTCATTAAAAAAAAAAGAGATATATCCAATACAAGTACAGTAGACTGGAATGAGTGGTGTGCTGAGCGGGGACTGGCGGGTGTACCGCCGATGTTCGTGCCGATAAATGGCGCCACTCGCGTCTCGGCAGCACGCGATTGAATCGCCCCTCAAGGATTTCCGCCGAACTACTAGTCACGTGACACCTCCATTTCCGTTAGCCGAAGAGCATACATTTTATCCTTCTCGCATGCTCTGCGTTACAACTTGATCAGCGCACAGACCAGAGCGAATGCCGCATATGGATCGCGTTTCCGAAATATCTAATCTGTGCTTTATCTATGTGTTATATCAGCCAGCAAGTTGATGTCGTGTAGCGGCCCTTCAATAATAAGAAACATAAAGGTTCCCCCCAAAGCCAACTTCGATGTTTTGCACTCTGCGTGGAGAACCCAACAGTTTCTTTTCTTTTCTTTTTTTCCTGATCTTCTTTGCCCTGCGTAATAAAGAGCGATGCATTGTCTGAATATGGACTCCACATATATTTGTGAACAGAAGCATAATTTCATTCCAGGTCGCACATAATCGAACAACAATTTTATTTTGCGAATACGATTGGGGTGTTTCAGTTTCATCGCTCTGGGCGACGCTCTACCCCATTGCTGTTGGTAGTGTAGTGAAATGGAGTGGCCTCACAGTGAGCCCCAGAGTCCTACGGAGTCCTGCGACGCAAATTTTCGTTAACAACGTTTGTTTTAAAACACATGATTCATTTCAATAACTATTGTCATATTTGCAATACAGATAATTGATACATTATCCCATCCTAAAAACAAGCACTTCTGCTGACAACCCATGTCTCTGAACGTTAAGTACGACCACGTGAAATGTGTTAGTCGACGACATAAACATTTCTCAGCGTTTAACCACATCGACTCTTTTCGTATATGGAAAGATTAACTTCGTTATCAACAGTGGCGTAGCCACGGGGAGGGGGGCACCAACCCCTTACCTGCCACGTGCCGACCCGCGAAAACAGTGCAAAACCAAGTCGAAAAATTATGCGTACGGAACTTATACATTAACGGGGAGGGGGTTGGGGTCGGTGTAACGATCATGAAAGTTTTTGGCGTACATGGTATCTATCTAGGCGGAATTTCTCAATCGTTTTGAAGTCATGAAGTCATACATTTTCGTTAATGTGTTCGTTGTCGCTACTGCATTGGTTTCATTTTCTGTTATTACTTCCTGGTACCGGCCTGTCAATTTCGTGTCCGTTACCGTTCCCGATATCGGAAAGCTTCCTGAGAAGGCACCATTTGACATGACATTCAGGTAGATGTTTGCCGCGTTATATCACTGCTTTGGAAGGTGTCGTTAGTAAATGATCGGAGTAAAGAACCGGAGGAAGGAAAGGTGTGTTCACTAGTCGCGGTAATGAAATTTCTTTCGCATCGCACATAGCAATGATGACCGGCGAACCTTCGAATTCGTTTACGCATATAGCAGTGATACTTACTACCGGAGTTCATTAGCCGCTCATTATTTTCGTTTCCGTTTCTGGCCAGTGTCGTACATGCTACAACCGTGAGAAGGGCTCAACCGTCCTCATCATTGGCGTGGTAATACCATGTCAACGACGTGGACGGCGCCCAGAAGAAGAACAGTCTATGTTAGGAATATCGGCGCCTCCCGCCGTGAGGCAACTCCCATGTTACTTCCCTAGCGGTTCGCTGGATTTCAAGCTCTCTATGCCACAACCGTGTTCAATACTTTTTTTCAGTGCCGGAGTGCCGATTCCGCTATATTTTAAATTGGCAACGGGACAGGTACTTACGCTACAAACATGGGTAGCGGCGGAATCTGAACGCTACCGCTACCGTTACTTTTTATAATAAGGAAGACGCGGAAAACAGAGAAGAACGGAGATGACGGCGAAGCAGAACTTTCCTTTTAGTTATTTCTTTTTCTGCGTTAGTCAGGCAGTTTGATGTGACGATTTTCCTCAACCTCACTAACTCTCAGAAGCTAAGCGCAATCGCATTATTTGGAATATAATTTGTCTTATCCTGTGCAACTTGGAACTTTTGATCCCAATCTGCAAAACACAAACAGGTATGCATATACTGCATAACATGGGCTACGAAGTGTTTGTGTCATCCAATCAGTTGCAAAACTAGTGTGAGCACGTTGTTAGCACATTTGAAACTGTGTTTTGCAACCCCGGAGCATGCAAAGGTTGAACTTGCGATGCAACGAAAATGCGTTTACTTCGGTCATGTGTGTACGCTAAGTTATCCTCCTGGTGTCCATCACTCCGAGTGATTGAGGCATTAGTTTAGAGCCGTCTGCCCAATATATGGCGTTCTCACAAGACCACGACCTAGAAAGTGGGTCGGCCGAAGCTTACGTGTTTCTAGTACAAGAGCTTGATTTCGGGGAAAATGACCCTGACAGGTTGGAGAAAGCTCAAAATGAAAGAGATAGTGAAAGTAAGAGTGTTTCGGGGAGGGGGGGGGATGGACCTTTTCCATATTCGCGTCGCCCCTGGCGGAGGAATGTCGAACGCCGTGCCTTTCCCCCTAATAATGGTGACGCTTTACGAACTGGCACGTACGTTGCGTGGGAAAGCAGCAAGAGAAGATTGGAAGAAGAATGCGGAAAGAGTGAAAGCGCAGTGTACTCATTACCAGACCTCAAACGTCCGCGTAACCTTGAAACCGATTATCTCCCCACAATGAACATGACAGTCGCCCGCAGGTGGGTCCATGGTGATGTTTTCCGCTCAAAAATGGCGGACTCAAGGGCTGGGCACGCGCATACGCGTTGTCGGAAATGGTCCATTGGTTTACTTTGTGTCATATCCTAAGACGGATATTGATTCCGAGAAGGCAAGCCTTGAGACACTGTTGTGTGTGGATGTTTTATCACGTGTGGTGTATTTCCGAGAAGTGTGAATTTCGTTAGAGCGCTTTTAAAAGCCGCGTGTGAACGATTGGGGTGGACTAGAGTCACTAAATAAGCTACGCTTCAGAGTATCGACACCGAGTTCCAAGAGCGAGCATGCGCCATCTTGTTTCCGCGCCACGCTACCCACGCGCACGCGCACTGCGCACTTTAGCGCACGATGCCATCTATCGTGCGCGGGTGAAATGTTCCTTTCGTTTGCAAGCAGCAGTTGACGGCCTCGAGCTCACCTTGACATTCTCGGGGCGCTCTGGATGACAATACATGGATTAACACACAACAATCATACACGCTTCTCTATCCCACAAGGAGCATTATGTTAGCCGTCTTTGATCCTCAAATGGGGATGATACCGATGTGGTGCGGAAACAAGATGGCGCTCCAGCTCTCCCTTGGACCTGAGTGTCGATACTCTGAAGCGAAGCTTATTTAGTGACTCTAGGGTGGACTTGGCTGCCGGACTCCGTAACGGGAGGATTGGTCAGACTGTCTCGTTGAGTTGTAAGTTTGTTCTTGTAAATATTGTCGTTGTGTAAATAAACGAGTTATTATTGAGTAATTCGGAAGTCGTTTTCATGGGTTACCGAGCAAGCAGAGGGAAACGAGGAAAATCAACCACCACAACTTTACTGAGCAGATAAACCGAGCGTCGTGCCTTAGGAACAGGAACACAAAAACATATCTGAAACACAACGATTTATCGCTATAGTCACAGCACTCCAAACCTACCGCCGACCTTGCCTGCAGGTGTTTGTGCCGCAAGTGAAGCATTTCTAGTAAGATAGAATTATGTTGTAAAGCTTAATTACTTGACCGTTAGGAAGACTGGAAGGTTTCTCTAACATGATGTTTAGGGAGATGAATTTGTGGTCACTTAGTCCGTCGAAAGTAACTGGTTCTGAGAAAGTGTTCGGATCATTCACCACGACAAGGTCCAACAAGTGAGACTCTCCAGACACTACTCGGGTTGGGTACGAGACAATTTGGACCAAGTTGAAAGTATTACATAGATCACGGAATGCATCGGACTCAGAGGTAGAGTTAGAGATGGGTTGTGACCAGACGATGTGCGGAAAGTTGAAATCGCCCAGTAAAGTAATGGTGCAGGTGAAAAACGGTTGCAAGAGCATCGTGAAGCAGAGGCACAAATCATTTCAAGTCGGGGGGGGGGGGCGACAACAGGCAATGAGAATAAGCTTGACACCCAGTATGTCACAGCAGACAGCACACAGTTCAAGAGGAGTGGCAATGGATATACCGAAAATTTGAGACTACGTCTTGACGCCACCACCATGACGGTCAGCCGTATCGGAGCGAAATGTGTTAAAACGCGGAGGAGGAGGAGGGGAGGAGGAGTGTCGTTCGGAGGAACCCGAGAGGTCTGCCTGGCTGATTAGGCGGCATGTTTCTCGGGAAGGGAAAGGTGGTGGAGAGGAGGAGAGGAAAGGGTGAAGTGGAAGATCGCTCGGGGGGAGGATAGCTGCGTCCATGGGCCGACTTCAGGGGAACTGTGCCGGCATACGCCTATTACACATCTGAGGGAAACCCAGGAAAAACCCCAGACGGCACAGCCGGCCCGCGGATTCGAACCGCGGACCTCCCAGTCTCCAAGCGCACGCGTTACCGCTGCGCCACCGGAGCTGGTGATAACGCGGAGGACTAGCAAAGATTTCAGCATTTGTAATACCTTCGTGTAACCAGGTTTCGGTTAGGACAATAACATCGAAGTCCCGAGTTATGACAAAGTCGAACAGCGCATCAGACTTGGGCAGTACACTTGGAACGTTTGTAAATAGGAGTGAGAGCTAGGGCACGTGGAAGACACTGAGGGGTTATCCACGGAACAAGGATGTCATTGTTGTTGCTCGACGACTACACAGCGATCACAGTCATAACGATGACACTTTCCATTGGCAGGTAGTTTATCGTACTTTAGTTTGAAAGGACGTGACAATGACAAATCTCGATGGCAATGACAATGGCAATGAAGTGTTGACGTGCGGTACGGACGTTAAAAAGGACACCTTCACCCACTGAAAACGGCGTTGATTTCATTTTGTGTCCACAGGATAATATACTCTGTTTCGTCTTAAAACCGGCAAATTTAACTGTAATTGGTCGTTTCCTTGCATCGTGGAAATGTACCACACGGTGTGCCCGTTTAATCTCATTGGCAGTAACTGTGACGCTAAGGGTAGTGCACCAGAAGTTGATGACTTTACTTTCTGTCTGGAACCAAGATTCGCTGGCGTCGTCCTCAATATCACAGAACGGGACGTTCTCGCACCTGGATCTGTTCTCGCGGTTGTCTACAGGACGAGTGAACACATACATACACGCACACGCACACACATGCTGACGTGTGCGGAGCTGATGACGACGAGTGAAATTAGGTACGATGCTGTCTGTTTTCCTGACTTCAACACCAAACCGCAAACTGGGTGGGGATGATACATCTTTGACAACGTTATTAGACTTGACTTCCATGACTTGAAAACCCGAGACGAGGTAGGGATGATAACAGACAAACACAAACACGGTCTCAACAGTCTCTGTTCGAAATATTGTCGGCTTCTGTCCTGAGGCAACTCCCTTCCTACGGTCTCAACAAGTATTTTCAAGTCATGGATCGTCACCACCAGCTCGCTTGCTACCTAACTTTCCTTCCGTTAACGTTATTAGGTTTGGTTGTATCAGGTTAAACAGCCTGAATTCAGTTTCAGCCAGCTTCGAGTGGATGGCTTTGACTTCAGGAAGCAGCTTTGCGTGCTTAGCATCGATGCTATCCTCAATTTTATTGATAAAGACGCTCGACATATGATAAGTCACGGTCGTCGCGCGTACGCAGACCTTCAGATCCAACGTCGCCGGACCGTAACACCAGTCGGGTAGTAACACGTACACAATGGTAAGCAATGCAAATTAGTGTCCCTGAGTAGGATACCACCAACAGACAACGATTACTCGTTGTGCGCGTGTACAGAGAAGAGTTATTCCTGACCTCCGTGAATAATGCCAAGCAGTTATAGGGAGCAGCATGTTGGTGGCATAGACCTTCCCAGTGACGACTTCGAAGAAAGCCCTAGCATTTATCTACTGTACTGTGTACATGTAGTGGTGGCACCGGCATCGTTGGCAGGATGGTGTCGATGCGGTTGTAGTCCAAATTGTTCCCGGCGATGGCAACCAAGTTCGGCTTACATGTTATGTCATCCAGTGATGGCCAGTAGTTAACTACATGTAGTTATACTACTAGTTAAGCTACCTGAGTGTAGTTAAAAAAGTAGTTATCAACTACTTGCAGAAATGTAGTGGCAACTACGAGTTAAACTACTATTTCGTGTAGTTAACTACAGTAGTTAGGTTACTGCAGGCGCCGACTACTACCGATTTTGACGTAAGCTTTACGGCACGATTGTGCTTCCGACTTTTACCTTGAGCTACTTGAGAATGGAGGTGCAGAGCAATTGTGCCGTGCATGTGTACCAAACCTTCAGTTTATCACTGTTTGTAATTCATATTTAGGTGTCCAAGAACACTATAGAACGGGATTGGTGTTGATGGACAACGTTAAGTAGTTTAAATGTAGTTAAAATACCCTGCAGTAGTTAAAGAAGTAGTTTTAACTACCTCCCCTGAAAAGTAGTTGAACTACTAGTTAAGCTACACCATCGCGAAGTAGTTAGTAGTTATAGTTAAACTACTGTAGAAGTAGTTAGCGGCCATCACTGGTGTCGTCCATATTTATTGGCCTGCCTCCCTTAATTTTCGTTTCTTGCGCAGATTTTACGAGATTTTACAAACTTTGGGGTAAGTATTGTCTCCCTCCTCGTTTGTTTCTTCATTGGGCGACTCCGCTCATAACAAACGTCTCGCCGGCGGGGGATTTATCAGATTGGAGGTCTTTACGATAGCGGTTACTGAAACGAGACACCTGACTTCTTTGAAGTTGCTGACATCGTGTTGTGGACAGTGGTGGATCCAAGGGGGAGGGGGGGATGGCGAACACTCCCCCCCAAAAAAGAACGCCAGTTTATACGTTGGATTTCCCTCTCTCTCCCCTCCCCCACTACGCGCTCCGACAAAGAAACCGCCCCTCCCCCGCAAAGCTTTGCGTTCGGCTTCCCATACTCCCAACAAAGGCCTCCCTCCATGCACAACATGACATCCGAGAATATTGACTGTTCCGCTACAGGGAATTCTTCAGTGAAAGTTAGCTCAGGGACAGACTGACGGACCAACCGCTTTAGGCTGAAGAAGTCTGACATAGAATGAGAAGTCATGATTAAGTCACCGACGTATCTAGCTACATACACTGAATCAGGTTGGCACGAGTTCACAAAAGAAATTTTAGAAGTGTCTAAGTGCAAATGGTGGTGGTGGTGGCAAATACATTGACAACAACGGGCTACAGATGAACCAATTAAAACACGTTCCCTTTGTGTGTACAAAACATCATCTACACGGGTTACAGTAGAGCATAAATACAAGGCTAACAAATTCATGAAATCCTTGAAACAACGGGTTCTAAACATTCATGAGGAAAATGAGATGCTCAGACTGAGTAAGAATATCCGCGATGCAAATTCAACGTTTTTGTTGAAATACCTTAAGCTAGACATGCCACTCAGGATCGTTCTAAACGACAAAAAAAGAACACTTGGCAGAAGCATGTATCTACGTACTGGACTCTCGCCCCCTCTCTCACACATAATTTCTTGGTCCCTTGCCACATCCGACCCACCAACGGTCTGCCCTCAAAGCTCTCTTCACCTTTCTGGATACCACATATAGGACTTCGATCGTTATTGTGAAGGGGCTCATTATTTCATTCCCAACATCACCACCAGCAATGGAATAGAGTATCGCCCCTGGTGATGGAACTCTCCATTCATCATCCCGAAGTAAAGTTATTGTTATTGTTCTTGCCCAGCAGTTTGTCGCTGAAAAACTCGGAATAATTTATTAAACAAGTTGAAGGTGTTCCGTTGTTCCAGAGTTCATGCGTTGAAGGTGTCACTTCTTTTACAACGTGTCAATTTTTTTTTTTTTTTTGTTCTGTGACAATTTCGTCTAATTTGAATCGCATGGTGGATTAGCGATAAGCGACTTCATGAATTTGTCAGACTCGCATTTTGAGCTCTACTGTAAGCAGTGTAGATGTTTTGTACACACAACGGGAAGGTGTTTTCATTGGTTCATCTGTAGCCCTGTTGTTGTCAGATTTTGTTTTTTTTTATTTGCACTCCTTCTACTCTTCTATAATTTCTTCTGTGAGCTCGTTCCAACCTGATTCAGTGCACGTAGTAAGATACGTAGATGACTTAATCATCATTTCTCATTAAAAGGCAGATTTATCTCTTGATGCGATGCCGGAGTGGGCTGAGTTTCCAACGTCCTTTCCTGGGACTGACAAGGATTGCGCGGAGAAATTCGTCGAGCGCTATCCTCTAGGAGGACCGAGAGCATGACGCTAGGCTATTTTTTCCGGTGGGATAGCTCCTGAATATCCCTGTCCATTATTATTCATTTGAGTAAATTAGACACGCTCTTCACATTGGTGGGGTAAAAAAGTAACATTTACTTGGCAAATTTCTGACTTCAGTTCGCAAAAAAATTACACAATTAGACATACGTTACACGATGTTCATATCAGGAGGTGGCAAAAACCTACTAAGAACAAAGGCCGTTGATCGCATGATTCTAGGTGGTGTAGTTTTTCTTTTATTATTATCGTAATTCATTTTTTTTTCGTTTCCGGGAACACCCTGTGTAAACCGGAAGAGTAACGACAGCTACGTGTTCTGCGTTGTGCTAGCATATACCTAACGCGGTAAGTGACACATTGGTCAGTATCCGTAAGAGAAATGGATTGACCGCCATTTATTTAAGACGTCAGTGCTTAAGATGGTGCGCAATAGCACGTAAGAAATCATTCACATTCATTTCTTAATTTTCTTTATTTATTTATTTACTTCTTATTCCTTCTTATTTCTTTCTTTCTTTCTTTCGTTTTTATTTATTTCTTACTTCTTCATTTCCTTTCTTTATTTCTGTCTTTCTTTCCGGAATAGCAAGCCGACGTCCCGTTTGGCTGACGTTTCCCCCGTTTTGTTTTTCCTTTTCGTCTAATCGATATACCCCCCCCCCCAAAAAAAAAAAAAGAAAGTCCCGACGATCCGACGATATTCCGAAATAGGCTTCCCTCCCAGCTCTCTACGCTGTTGTTTTTCCCCTGGGTTGCTTCTTCCGTGAGGGCGTGCACGAACCACTATACTCTGCAGGGAAGCGCGCGGGTGTGCGCACAGTCATGCCGTTGTGCAATACCCGGCCCTTGCCCGACACGTAGTTTTTCTCGAACCATTTGAGAAGGCTCGCTGATCTCTTCCGGAACTAGTGGTTCGATGGATTCGAATTCCTTTCGACAACAAAGGACAAAGCAATCGCAGACCACACATAAAAGTTTCGACGGGAAGAGGACCGCTAAGTTTCGTTACCCTACATATGCGACGTGGCGGCAAGAAAGAGAACGCGCTGATCTGGAGAACCGCACTCGCAAATTCTGGGCCCTTGTGTACAGCGTTTGAAGGTCATCCTGTTGCACCTTCGTGAATACGCTTCGGGATGGAACAGGCAGCCGTGGATAGTCGCTTCGGGGAATGCACGTCGAAGAACTGCAATAGCGCCCATACTGGAACGCCGTTATAATAAATGCAGTTTGGAGAACATGGCCGTACTTCCCGCAAGGCAGTAGCGCCTAAAGAGTTACGAATATGATATTCGAAATTTCTTCCTAATTTGCCAAAACCATAACGTCAGTATTCATGCAGGAAAGATAATCTGTCACCGGTTAGCAGCGCAAACGTTGTGCCACCGTATTTATCGGAAAGCGTTGTGCCTTAGCTTCTTTCGGCGTCCTCACTCTTCGATGATTAAGGAAGAACGCCACAGGAAAGCATAGATTCCCGCCACCGATTTCCTTTAGTCCGTGCGCCGCGTACATCTGATGAAAAAGTCTTGCAACTGTTTTGAACGTTCCATCACACAACACTGTTGTCGACTGCAAAGAAAGGGAACATCAGAAGAGATTCACATGGAATAATCGATAACGTTTAGTTGCATGTTATTGAGTTGCCGAGGGGTGGGGGGAGGTAAATATGGAAAAATTGGCCTTTAGACAAGCTATGGCTGGTACGTAAAGAAGATTGCAGAACACCGAGAAGTATTGTAGTGTTAAACTACAAATACACACGTAACGTTGGCATAGTAAGATCTAAAACGGTGCTTAAACATGGTGCTTTTGCTGACAACAAATATGTGATAGATGTTGGAGGTTCTCGGCTGTAGCGAATGTCACAAATCGAGTGCCGTCCAGTTACGTCCCATGATACTACACAAACTGCCATCAAGCCGGCATTACCGATATATCGTCAACCACCAGGTCTACAAACGATCTCGGCTCAGGGGGGAAACGAGACGGTCTTGTTGGTTTGATGATTTTTCTCATTGCGTCGCTACTTGGCAGCGACGGTCGCGACTCAACATCCATCACTTTTGTAACTTGCTGGAGGGAAGACAATGCGTATTACATCCTTCTGTGCCGTTGGTCAGTGATGATGTCAGTTAATTCTTTCACAAACTATGTGAACAAACAGAAAGAATACATTCGACTCTCGTGGCTCTAAGTGATCACTGCGTAAAGATATTCAGTCAAAACGCTACGCGTGTATGGTACAAGATGCTCCCGCCTACACTCTAAGAGAAAAAAAAGGAGTAAAACGGGGAGTAATTGCAGCTTCTACTCCCCTAGTCTGCAATTACTCTCCATTTTAGTCCCCTAACCCGACATTTACTCCCCAGGACTTAGGGCCATGCTATAGGGACTTAGGGCAGGTGCTATAGGGCCATGCGTCTTCAGATGGCACCAGGATAGAGACTGTCAGCGTCACCCATCCGTTGCGCGGACTACTACGCTTGTAAATAAATGACGTCACATATGACGTCAGCAGCATGAATAATAAGTAGTGCATAATTAGCCATGGCACGTTTGCATTCGCATACTTCGCTTGCGTTGTATACCCTTCCCCCTTTCCTTACGGAACCATACTAGTCACCCAGGACAGCAATACCACACGAGAACAGAGATGAATAAATCACATCAGGTTTAATGACACATATCAGTTCGAAATACATAGAGATATCACAGGTTTTGACGAAGGGTACGTGATAACCACAAATAAACAGGAAGTTTCGCTTAATGTCCATTCCTAATCTAGGCCTACACGTACACGTAGTGATTAGCTGTTTGTATTTCTTCAACGAGTGGTCATAATAGGTCCGTTGCAAAAAACATGGCATTGTTGGTGCACAGCTGATTCACTAACACTCACGCTATCATGGCCGGTCTTGCCAAGACGAAACCTTGTTTTTTCTCCGGGCCACCAACACGGGATGCATAGCACTCATCTGTTCACACGCGTCAATCTTGGCCTACAGTTTCGAAATGTGAACGTCCTTCCTGTTGAATACAAAAAGTGTACGAACTCCGCGTTAGAATGCACGGGTACACGGCACGGATAAAAGAATGCACGGACAAATACTGCTACACATGCGCAGTGGAGCAGGATACGGAAACGTACTCAGGTGGTAGATGATTTCGTATATGTGTACTAGTGGTGCAACAGATGGCTTTTCCTATCCTTAAATTATGAATAAATTATTAGTTTATACAAGACCCATGCGCGCGTAGTAAATATTTTTTTGTTTACGACTGTACCTGTGCTACCAACACCCAGGATCGCTCGAGTCACGGAGACGACAATGTTGCCGGGTCAGATTTGTTTTTTTTCCTCGCTTTCGCTACCTGGGTAAATTTACCTTGTGGCGTGTTTGAGCTATCATCTTAAATGATATAGCAAGAGTAGCAGGAACCTCATAAAAAGAAACGAAAAAGTTCAGTGGCGATTTAGCGGTAAATGCGAGAGAAATGCGTTACCATTAAGCGCATTTTTCGTCCATACTTGACTTCCGGTTCTGCACTTTCGGTCTTACCCTTCCGGTTGTCCGCCTCCGTTCTATACGCTCTGCGCTCTGTAAGCGCGCGGGGTCACCGCGCATGACCCAGGAGTGACGTTTCAAGGACGCCTTTGATTGGCTGGACGAAACATGTGCTCGCTCCTAAAAGGTAAACAATGCAGCGTATAGCCGAAGCTGAACTGTAAAACAGCGAATACGGCTCTGATATCGACATCAAAAGTGTGTTTTTTTTTTCTTTCTGTGATGATCTTGGCTGCATGAACAAACGTGAAAAGAAAGTTCAACGTAGGAAACGCGCTTAAGCGTGAATTCCTCGACGTCTGTATTAGTTCGAATGCGCGTGCTTCATTCAGAGATCGTTCATACAGCGTCAGCGTCATTTGTCAACCTATGGACGGATGCAGTGTGCTTTGTGTGAATGCCCCAACGGAAATGAGGAATGTAGTCATGGCGTTTGCTGCCATCAAGTATGTGTCAAAAACTAACGTACCACAAGAGTAGAAACGCCGCCCCAACAGTACCATACCACTAGACATGAGGAGCAGAGGCGGAGAGTTTTCATTTTCCCGGAGGGGGCAAGGGCGCACCGCGAAGTAAGTACTCTGGGGGGGGGGGGATATGTTTATTAAGAAAAAAAAGAAAGGAAAGGTAAGCCAGATGGATGTCGGCTTGTTATTCCCAAAAAAAAATGAAAGGGGGAAGTCCAAAGAGGCAAAGAAAATAAGAAAACAAAAAGAAGGAAAGTAAAGTAAAAGAAAAATGAAGAGCACAAAACTAAAGCTGAAGAATCACACACTCTGGCGGGATCCTATGATGTATGCAGAACTGGTATAGAAATAAGAGGAAGGAAGAACAGAAAAAAACAAAAACAAAAGAAAAAAAACAGAGAGAACGTAAACAGTGAACATGTGCACAACTGAAGGCATTAGGCCTTTGAAAACTGAGTGCAACAACAACAACAACTTTATTTTCGGCCTTGGAGAGTGGGGAGTTTCATCGCAACAGGCGATACTCTACCCCAGTGCTTGGTGGAATGGGGGGAATAAAATAACGAGCCCCTTTACAATAACGATCGAAGTCCGATGGTGTCCAGAAATGTCAGAAGAGCTTTGAGCGCAGAGCGTTGCTGGGCTGGATTGGGCCAGGGACCAACCAATTTCGGTAGGGAGAAAGGGCGAGAGTCCAGCTGACGAAGAGACTCGGAGAGTGTGATTCGGGAAGGTTCGTAGTGAGGGCAATGAAGAAGAATGTGCTCCAGATCCTCAAGAGCACCACAGTGGCAACAGGTGGGAGAATCAATTTGTCTCAAGCGGTAACGCCACTGAGCTGTAAAGGCCACATCGAGGCGCATGCGGTGGATTAATGCAGCATCCTGACGAGATGTGTTTCGTGGCATGCGGAAAGCGAGCATGGGATCAACTCTGTTCAACATAGAGGGGGGAAGAATGTCGGTTGTCCGTTGGCGGGAAGCCAGGGGTGTCACTAGACGTCGCAGAATTGAACGGCGGTCTCCTCTGAGCAGAACAATACGGGTCCGGTTCCGAGACGAGAGTGCTGCTTCTGCGGCGCTGTCGGCCTGCTCGTTCCCCACGACACCACAATGGGCTGGAACCCACTGGAGAACGAGCCTGTGGCCTGCGGCGTAGATAGTGTGGTAAGCCATTAACACGTCGGTGACTAGGGGTGCGGATGGGCCTCGTATGCCGGAAGTTTCAATTGCTTGAAGTGCAGATTTGGAGTCTGTAAAGACTGCCCATTCCCGGGGTGGAAAATCAGCGATGTGTTGTAGAAAGAAAAGGATGGCATAGAGTTCCGCAGCTGTGGAGGAGGTTGGATGTGAAAGGCGTCTTCCGTGCACGACGCCTTCGGATGGAATGACGAAGGCTGAGGCGGACTTGTTGTTTCGGGATGCGCCATCAGTATATGCTGCCGTAAACGTAGAAAACTTCTCGTCTACCAGAGCATGAAAATGGGCTCGGAGGACTTGAGGGGGGACCTGATCTCTTCTTTGCAGAAGGTTTGGGAGGCGTGCAAACGTGGGCGGTACCGGGAGAGACCAGGGGGCTTCTGGCGGTATAGTGTCCTTAGTTATGAAGCCAGTGAGAGTCTGGCGTGTCCTCTGCGCTACTCGATAGAAGTCGCTTCCAGGGCGGTATCGAATTTTCCTGAGTAGCGGGTGGCGGGGAATGTGAGCACGCAAACGGAGGTAGTGCCGAGCCGTTTCCCGTTCACGGAGAACTTCAACGGAGAACGGAGAACTGAGTGCAAAAAGAACAAAATGTATTGAATCCTCGGTGTTTGACCCGAAACGCGCGCAATATAATGAATATGGTCAATGAAATGGAGCAGCGGGAGTTGAACCCGCTCCCAACGAATATGCGTTCCGAAGATCCTACCGTTACACCTCACTGGCAGCTGCTGGTACCTTTTCGACTGCTTCGTTTCATTGATCTTATTGCTTTGGGCGAAATTCAGGCTATGTGTTGTGTCATCCTCTGTGTTTCTTCGCCTCATCTTCTACTGTGATAATGAGTATATGGTGGGCGGATACATATTTTACAAATTGCAAGATGCATTTTTGGGTTTGTGCCTCTTCGCTCTTTTGACCCGGGCGCGCCGAGCCCCAAAAGGTTGGTGTCAGCCTCTTAGCGGCACCTCCCGGGGGAGGCGGCGCCTCCCCTAGTTCATGTTCCGGGGGGGCAAGGGCCCCCGCGCCCCCCCGCAGCCGGCGCCTATGATGAGGAGTGTATTTAAGTGTGTTTTTAAAAAGGCCAAATTTAGTAATCGAACTTGAATACTTTTTCTGTACTTCTACGCATTTTCCATGTTACACTGAAAGCACTACCCTGTGCGTCACCCGGATGTCAAGCGAAATATTCCCTTTTATCGCAGCAATGCATCATGTGTGTACGAATGCTTCAATGGCCGAAACAAGCGGGATATCCATGTCCCTCTTTTGAAGGGGTAGCATACTGTGCCTCGCGTTTGGGCGGTTTGGGGGCACGCAGGAAGCGATGCGAGGTCCTGAACGGTATGCGGTTAAACTATCCAAACCCTATCAGACAGGACTGATGTCCGCCGGAATGTGACATCAAAGTATATAGAAAGTAACTCATTATTTTAAAAGTCCTGAAGATGGTGCCTCGGAACTGCGGCGTCAAAGTAACGGCTACAAACAACTCTGGTAGCTGTATCTTGCCAGTCGCGACGGTCGAGTGCCTTCTGCCACCGCCGACGTTCCCGTTTGTCTTTTGGAACACTGAAGACAGATACTTCATCCAATTGTCCATAGCACGTATTTATCACAACACGAAATCCACAACACCTATTTACCATTTTGTCGCTTAAAAACGACGTAGAACACAACAAACTGACAGCGTGAAAGCGACCGATCCGTCTTGTTTACCTTTTTCGCTGCTCGCACGTGGTGCAATGGGCTTCTCCACCAATAGGAGCTCGCCACATCACCGCGCGCGTCACTCCACTCTCTCCCGCTGCTCTTCTGCGCAGAAACTCACGTAGCGTATACCTGACTTCAGGTTCGACACTTTCAATTACGGTACGTAAGCCGATTTAGTTAATCTTTACTTAGTCTCAATTAGCTTCAGATACCCTGTAATTACCCTTTCATTACAGAAGGTAACCACTGGTTACCTAAAGTCATCGTTACCTACTGTCTTCGTCAGGACAAAAGATGCGTCCATTTCCCATCTTTTGTCCTGATGATGACAGTGCCACTGTCGAAACGTCGACCCCTTGCCCATTTTGCTTTTTAACGTCTCCCTACGTAATAAACTAGTGTTTATAACTCTCGTAAAATCTGTTTCCACGTCTTTTTCTGCAACTTCAATAGTATATATAATATATACAGAGTGGTCCACCAAGGTACCGGGCCGTTACATCAACGTGCTGTATATATATATATATATACTATGGAGGATGCACAAAGATGCTTGTTTCGCATGAAACGGCGTTTTTAGGATAAAGTATGTTTGTGTAATACGTCATCTACAAGCTTTACGACCCAGCCATGTTTAAAATGAGAAAAATGCTCCCTTTTGTTGAAGCGCATTAAAGATTTATCATGCACTTTACTGGAGTGCTTTGGCAGATTGCGGACCACGAATAAGAGATGGTGAACATTATGAAGCATAGCCTGAGGCCCTCAAAAGTGCAGAAGGCATGGACAGCTATTCCTGTGAAAGATGATACTGTGTTACTAGTACACACTTATATGTTTGCAGTTTACACAGGTTTGTTGTTTCAAGTCTGCTGTCTATGACCGCATGGGTCATACCTCTCCTTCAGAAACGTACTGGAGGAGACATCACTACCAACAAGCAGCAGCTATGGGGAACCTGAACTCGATACCGAGCGGCAAGCACGACTCTGAGCATGACCAACATGACAGTAATGTATCTGCAGGTTAATTTTGCGCTCTCACCGGGCGACTTATACAGGTCGAGTGCTTTTCACACTGAACGGGACAGTCCCATACACCACACCTTCCTTGTCATGGTAATGCAACTCCTATCAATGCGAAGCCAGGAACAAAAAAAGAAACAGAAAGAGCTGCACGTGCAAGCTTACTTTTTGTTAATTATGTCTCTCTCTTCTCTAATTCTCTCCTCTCTTTCTTTTTTCATGAGTTGAACATGTATAAAGTCGCATTGTACCATGTATTTTGTTACCTGAAGAAGTGCAGATTACTGCACGAAAGTCTCGTGATTAAATTATTCATGCTTCTAATCGTCATTCTTTTTACCTTATCATCGCGGCCTTGTCATTTACTTTCTATCTACGCGTGCTAATTGTTAATTAGAACTGAGGTACATAAGGCCTCCTTATATAACCTTTGATGTACTTACCAATTTTGCTGTCCAGGTAAAGACCTTGTACTCACGTGAGTAGCTTAAATGTCACCGGCAGGATGGCACTGGCTATATTGGAAAATCAGACATGTTTCTTGTCAGCGAGACTGGAGATCCTGCAATGGGTGGGAAATAAGGAATGCTAAATAAAAGATGCACAACAAACATGGTAGTAAAAGATGAGATAACGATGCGTAGGCTATAGTGCGTTATATGTGCTTAACTCAGGCTTGTTGTTGAGGCCAGAGGCAACAGGGAAACGTGTAAAGCGTTTCCTCCGAGTGAGCCACTCATTCGGTGTCTTGAACGTGAAAGGCCACGGTAGCGTTACGTGGAATATGTAGCCAAATATGCCGTAAACGTCGAACGCTCTTGCGTTCGTCGCCGTTGTGTCTGCCACCGTCAGAAAGAGACATCGGTAGTACAGCTTGGGAGAAACGTTCACGGAGTCCTAGCAGGGGCGAATGAGACAAGCGGCCAGACCGGTTAACAACTGCACGCAAAAATAATTCTTTATTGGCCCAGGACAACGCGGCAAACCCCACACGCGTGTGATGCGCACTCCGGTCATCTGCAGTGGCTATAACGCGCCCAATGTGGCGTCGCGCATGACCATGTTGTCAGGCGATGTACGGACACAAACTAATATTATCATGACGGGGGACCAGCTCCCATGTTCATAGCGGTTAAGATGATCGCTTTCCACGCAGAGACTGGGAGGTGACACGCGGGTTCGAATCCTGTCACCGGCTGTGCTGCCCGAGGTTTTCCCTGTGTTTTCCCAAGACTTTCCAGACGGATGTCGGCCCAGGACGCATACTAACCCCTCTGTCCCCCCACTCCTTCCTGCTGTCCCCTCTCCATCTGTCCACGTCTGTACGCCGCTGATAGTCAAATTTGCTTCGCGGCGCTAACAGGAAAAAAAAACATGACGAAGATATGTTGACTGTGTTGGTCAAATGATGTCCATCACATATAAGTGTTGCTTACAGGAGGCGTCGTCGTATCTCCGACGTTGGCTTATTTGACCAGACAAAGTCAATATCAGACAACTGAGGCCATAAAACATCGAAAGGACAAGACCAAAAGGACAATGGACAAAACAACGAAGGACATAGAACACATAGAAAGGACAAATACATACAAAGCCTCAAGTGCCTAAGAAATTAATGATGAAAGAAGATGTGGGTTCGAGTCCCACGGCTGGCTAACCTTTTCAGTGACTTCATTCTTTCATCATCAAAGTCAATATGCTCCCGCAGGCGTCTGTATATGTCACCTGTGAGATGTGTAAACATTCCCCTAATATTTCTTTGTGTTTGGCAGAAACAAGAACTGCCGTGGACAACGACATCGCAAACATTCATTTATTCTTATTTCTTCTCGCATCATATAGCAAGGATGAAGGGCTGTGAGAATACAAGTCGAATTCAGTCTTTTACGTACTTCGATTAAGGTCGTTACAGTGCACCTACAAATACATTCATATGGCAAAACCTGCAAGGGGTTGTTTCACTTATATTATCTTTACACTGTACAAACGAGGTCTGTCTTCAGTAGCATCCCTTTAATCAAGACGTATCCTTTCTCGAAATTTCGTGCTGTAGTCTGTCCTCAGCTACGGTGTCGTGCACATCTGCTCATGCTGTACATGCATAATTTCTAACGCGGGAGCTATCTCGCACCGCCATGTAAGAAGCAGCCAACGTATGAGGCCATATATCACATATGCACAGCCTATTCAGGAGCGTGTAATGGAAGACGGGCGAAATGAGGAGAAAGTGCTTTTTATGCAATATTTAATGGAACATGATTACAATACGTGCTCTGTGGGAAAATTATTGCCAGCAGCTGCTCCACGTGCAGCTTTCTCTCTCTCTCTTTTCTGATAACCGACTTCATCGATTTGCTCTTAGTGCCTCCCCTCCTAATTACGTTCGCTAACGAGGTCTTCGAAGAACGTTGCTTCACGAAAGACAAAAACGTCTTGTCAGAGTATGCCCATTGCAGCGTACTTCAAACAAGGCGATCATTTTGATGCCTCGCATTGCTTTCACTGAACTTTTGACAGAATGTGGCCCGTTTTCACCAACGCTGGTTAACTTTTAAGCGAGATCAAGGTTTGCTAAAACAGTTAACGCTCAGTTCTTTTTCAGAACCATAGACTGGTGGAGGTGGTGAATGTTTCAGTGACAATAACTTTCGTTAGAGAAGCAAAGTTTAGCGTTTTGAGGGACCGTCGATCTCGGTTCAAATGTTAATCGGCGTTGTTAATCAACTCAACTTAGTTGAAAAGTTGTTAGAAATGGGCTGTTTGGTAATTCATACTTTAAGAGCGGTAAAAATCCCCGTACCGGGAGACAAGGAAAAAGACGACACAACACACAACACAGTGTGTTGTGCTGTGTTGTTGTGTCGCCTTTTTGTTCCTTTCCAGGCACGGGGTTGTTTATCGCCTCTTAAAGTATCGCTTACTTAACTGCAACAAACAGTTCGCAATTCAGAAATTATAATTTCAAATTTCTGAGATTTTCTTCAGTACTTATATAGAACTAACTTTGCCAAAATCATAAACCAGCTCCCGTGGCACATAGTGGTTAGCGTGATCGCTTTCCACGCCGGGACTGGAAGGTGACACGGGTTCGAATCCTGTCACCGGCTGTGCTATCTGAGGTTTTCCCTGGGTTTTCCGCAGACTCTCCAGACGAATGTCGGTATACAGTTCCCCCTGAAGTCGGCCCAGGACGCATACTAACCCGCCCCTGTCCCCCACTCCTTCCTGCTGTCCTCTCTCCATCTGTCCACGTCTGTACGACGCACATAGCCACAGTTGCTTCGCGGCGCTAACACGTAATTTAAAAAAAAATCATAAACAATTGATTGTTGTCGTTTCCTTAGTTGCCTGTGCGCCAGTAAAACAAGAGAAATCATCATTATCATAATCTTTCCCGGAAACAAAGTGTATTCTATGTATGCAGTATATTCAACGTTCCCCCCTGGCGTTGTCGATGTTGTTTAAGTCTTGTTTTGGGGCGTTATTTTCGCCGTTATTGTTTTGCGTGAAGGTGCGCCATCTGTTTACATTACGTCGTTGTTTGTGGACATGTAATCAGAAGTAACCGAATTACAGGACAATGAAGGTGATGTTGCTTCGAGTCCCGCAAAAATGTGTGGTCGTGAATGAACCAGCAAGAACATGTGAACCAAATGAGTTCTACCCTTTAACCGCACGGCACAATGACGACGATGTGTGCTTACAGCGGAAAATTCATCGACGAACAAGTTTGTTAGTTTGTTTGTAAGGGTGCAGTGGAGAGGGGAGAGTCTCGCGAGTGGGGGAGTGAAGTATCTGGAATAAGGGCATTCCGTTGCTGAGTCTTACAATAGGCGCAGCCGACAGCGAATATGTGGATCGAACTCCAGGCGGAAATGGGCTCAACCGGGAGACTGCTTTTCACAAGATGTACACCGGCGTACGAAGGTGCCCTTGACCTTCCGGAAACGGTGAGGGGTGATATATTCTGTGCTCTTGTACTTTCCAAGTCGAGAAAAAGGCACAGGAAATAATCGATGAAGGCTCGATAAAACTCAACATCAGAGCGGCTGATTACGATCGCTACACAGGAACTCTGCTCAGAGGTCCTATGCAGACCCCCGGGACCGACATGTCTCTGCGCTTGATTGAAGCGCAGGGGCAGCAGCTTTTGAAATGCCAAGAACGACGTCATTCAGTTGAATTGAACAGGTGAAGCCAGATGTTTGTGGTGGTCAGTCGTCTAGCCCAGCAGTGTGGATATCGTTTTACGAATATGCATGTGAATCCAATCATTGGTTAACCGATAAAGACAGGATAAAAATTACGCCTCTATTTTTATCTGGGATGTCCGAAGAGTAGTATGAATTGGGCTTGGTAACACACAGCGAGAACAGTTGGTCGAAATAGAAGAAAAGTTTCTTGAAGTCATTCCGGGAGAACCCCATTCAAAACTGGGTCAGAGCAATATTTTTCTAGTTCGAGACAGGTTCCGTTCTGTAGTTCTTTTATGAGAAGAATCGCTTACTTTACATCGCCGTACCAAGTCTACCTGACACAGCAATCATCAACTTGATTATTCACGGACTCCCAAAACGTACACAGTCTGAAGTACTGGTGTTGGCAGCAACAACTATCCAGAGTCTTCTAGACTGTGCGAAAAAGATTAGACCATTAGATTAGATCCACCATTAGACCATTAGATTAGATCAGCATTAGAGAATGCCTCCGGGCCCCGTTCTTTCGAAAAGTCATCTCACTCCAGTGCGGTAGAGCCGACAGAGAAACTGCAACCCAAAGTGTCTTCTTTCACACGGCAGTTAAATGCCGCAACAAGTAACACTGAAAACGTCTCGGTGACAACTAAAGAGTATTTAAACAAATAAGCAAGGGTGCAAAGTCCCACCTGATGACACTAAAGGAGATTATGTACCTTATGCATGCACAGTTAGTATTTAACAATGTCATTTTAAATTATCAGTCTATTAAAGCATTTGCCGATACAGTTGCATCAATATCCGTAATCAACCGCAGTAGAGTTGATCATGCCCAACTTGGCAGACCTGTGCGTGTGCAAGGACGTGATGGCCTCACTACATTTCATAATACGTGGCCCGCCTCATTGACATATCAAGAAAGAACCGTCACTGTTCATGCTTTGGTCGTGTCGCGTATTCAGTATGATTTTTTCCTCTCACGACCTCACATGAATGCCCTCAAACTAAATCCATATTGGAATGACAAAGTGGGCATCGACACACAACGAGAAGTCATCAGTCCAGCACTCTGCATCCAAGAGACAGACGACATAATGCCACTGTACCTAGACATTGTGTGAGCCCAGGGCTACTCACCAGCCGTCAAACACTTTGCCGTGGCATTTAAGCTCAACGACACTGCAGCCATCAAACAAATGCCTTACACTATGTCCAGAGACAAGAAAAAGTGGCTCGCACAAGAAGTTGACAACATGTTACTCGCACATTTGTGTGCTGCACGCCTTGGGCTCGTTTGGGGTATCCGGTCGGCTCTTCATCTGGCTCCAAGACTTCCTTACGGACCGAACTGTCGCGGTCCGTACGTCCCAAGGTCAAAGCCCTCAGCATCCTGTTCCACAAGGAGTCCCCCAAGGAACCATTTTCAGCCCGACACTCTTTAACGTGGTGATGGGCGGCCTACAATCAGTAATTCCTCGTGAAGTGTCGTTTTCCGTGTATGCAGATGACGTCGCCATTTGGACAGTAGGCAAATCACGCCCAGCCATACAGCGCCACCTGCAGCTCGCTTTAAATAATATCCATACGTACCTCACGCACCTTGGGATGGACCTTTCACCCGAAAAGTGTGTCGAGCTCCCTTTCACGCGCAAAGCTATGGCCAAATTCCCTCTTTGGCTTGGTACAAAGAAGCTTGAGCCGGTACGCTTCCACCGCTTCCTTGGCGTGGTAATCGACTCGGACTTGCGCTGGGCTCGGCACATTAAACACTTGAAACTAAAGTGCAGCGATGGCTCCCCGCAATTCAACATCTTTCTGGCTCAGGATGGGGCTGCAATCAGCGTTCCCTGCTCGCGGTTCACGCGTCATTGGTGAGGGCGACTGTGCTTTACAGCCTTCTTAGCCTTCCTATTCTGCACAGGATATCAACCACTTCATTAAATACACTTCGGTCCCTGTTTGCTCGAAGCCTTCGTCGATGTCTCGGAGTTCCAAGAATGCCTGAAACACGGCAAGTACTGGCTGAAGCTGGTGAGCTCACGATTGAGGTTCTCCGTGAACGTGAAACGGCTCGGCACTTCCTCCGGTTGCGTGCTCACATTCCCCTCAGGAAAATTCGATACCGCCCTGAAAGCGACTTCTATCGAGTAGCGCAGAGGATACGCCAGACTCTCACTGGCTTCATAACTAAGGACACTATACCGCTGGAAGCCCCCTGGTCTTTACCGGTACCGCCCACTTTTGCACGCCTTCCAAACCTTCTGGAAAGAAGAGATCAGGTCCCCCCTCAAGTCCTCCGAGCCCATTTTCATGCTCTGGTAGACGAGAAGTTTTCTACGTTTACGGCAGCATATACCGATGGCGCATCCCGAAACAACAAGTCCGCCTCAGCATTCGTCATGCCATCCGAAGTACGTAGTGCAAGGACGACGCCTTTCACATTCAACCTCCCCCACAGCTGCAGAATTCTATGCATTCTTTTCTTTCTACAACACATCGCTGATTTTACACCGCGGGAATGGGCAGTCTTCACAAACTCCAAATCTGCACTTCAAGCAATTGAAAATTCCGGCGTACGAGGCCCACCCGCGCCCCTAGTCACAGGTGTGTTAATGGCGTACCACGCTATCTACGTAGCAGGCCACAGGCTAGTTCTCCAGTGGGTTCCAGCCCATTGTGGTGTCGTGGGGAACGAGCAGGCCGACAGCGCCGCAGAAGCAGCACTCTCGTATCGGAAACGGACCAGCATTGTTCTGCTGAGAGGAGACCGCCGTTCAATTCTCCGACGCCTAGTGACACCCCTGGCTTCCCGCCAATGGACAACCGACATTCTTTCCCCCCAATTTTGTTGAGCAGAGTTGATCCAACGCTCGCTTTCCGCATGCCACGAAACACCTCTCGTCAAGATACTGCATTAGTCCACCGAATGCGCCTCGATGTGGCCTTTACAGCTCAGTGGCGTTACCGCTTGAGACAACTTGACTCTCCCACCTGCTGCCACTGTGGTCTTCTTGAGGATCTGGAGCATATTCGTCTTCATTGCTGCCACTACCAACCTTCCCGAACCACACTCTCCGAGTCTCTTCGTCAGCTGGACTCTCGCCCTTTCTCCCTATCGAAATTGTTTGGTCCCTGGCATAATCCAGCCCAGCAACGCTCTGCGCTCAAAGCTCTTCTGACATTTCTGGACACCATCGGACTTCCATCGTTATTGTGAACGAGCTTGTTATTTTATTCCCCACTTTCCCACCAGCAATGGGGTAGAGTATCGCCTGTGGCGATGAAGCTCCCCACTCTCCAAAGCCAAAATAAAGTAGTTGTTGACAACATATGTTACAAGCGGGTGTCATTAGACCTTTTACTTCCTCTTTTGCATTCCCGGTAACAATTGTACTAATAGAGGATGGATCCCTGCGCTTATGCACAGACTGCAGGAAAGTCAACAGCCAAACGGATCTCTTCCGTTATCCAATGCCACGAATCGATGACATCATCAATGAAACCGGTGGTTCAACATCGTTCTCTCGAATTGATTTGTGCAAAGGCTTTTGGCAAGTCCCGCTCAGGGAAGAAACTAAGCAGCACCTTCACAGCTTTACACGGCCTGTACGAATATAACCGGTTACCATTCGGGTGGAAGAATTCGCTTGGCTTCTTCCAAAGGATGATGAATGAAGTACTAGCTGCAGTCTTACCTAGGGAAACTTTGCACGGAAATATTGACGATACACTAGTGTATTTCCAATCAGCTCATAATCACGGCAACCATAACCCCGGGGCGTCAGCCCGACCGTTCCGCGCACGAAGGAACAAGCAGCACAACAACTTCAATCAAACAACATACCAAGTTTATTCAGGGAAAGGCAGGTCAACGCTCCAAGCAGCTACGCAACAATAACAACAACAGCAACAATACCCCATTTTCCTTCCGCAGCGCTTTTAACTCGTACGGGAACGCCCCACAGTCACGACCGGTTCCCTCCGGTCGTCGCCATCTTTCGCCTGCCAGTGGAACCACTGCGTTGTGGTTGCCACAACCAGCACACAGGAGGACTCCGGTTTCCATCAGTCTCCATAGTTTTTGTAATGTGGGTCTTGCATGGTCTAAGAGGATGGATTATTAGGGTTCTGGATTTTCGTCCGAAAAAATCGGGACACATAGACGCCAGTGAAATGAATGAATGAAATACGCCAACAATTTGGGTGGGGGGGTATATTCAATTGTTGAAAAATACGGGAAATGCTAGCCATAACAAAGGCTTGGTGCCCAAAAAGAAAGGAGGCAAAGGAAACAGGGGAAGTAAAAAACAGAAGTGCAGAAAGCTATACAGAAATATAGACAAAGACATCTCCTTCACCAGTCGCTGTGCAGGCACTCATCAGGGAGGTATCAGAGAGTTCCCATGAGTCGAGCTTACCGAAGGAACGGTAGCAGCGCAGTTGTGGCCGCAGCGTACTCAGTAGGGGCAAGTAGCACCAGGACGGAAAGCTCTCAGTAGCGCAGATGAGCGAGACGGCGCCGGAGATTGGACCGGCTGGCAGGCGAGTAGGACGTTTGGTATCGGATGAATTTAGCGAGGGATACATCAGAGAATAAGACAAGGCACGATGTGTCACTGTTCTGTCCTTCATTAAATTGCTCCGATATGTCAACACCATAATGTTGCCAACTACCCCGTATATCTCCAGTGTTGAGGAGGATGTGTTGCACGTCTGCTTCTACATGACACGTGGGGCAAAGAGGGGACGGCAGTTGGCCCATCTTAAACAGGAGGAGCGGAGTTCGTGCCACATTCAGCCGCACCCGAAGAAGCAACGTCGCCTTGCAACGGATGCGGCCATGCACAGCGTGGGCCAGTACTGAGTCAACGGATCGCAGGAACGTATTCGTGCGGAAAGCTTGCTGCTGAAATAGGTACGTGTGGTGTGTAATGAAGCGACGGATGTCAAGCTGGAGCATAAAGAGCGTAAGGGAAAGGGCAGTTGGCTGCTCAGTGTCGTGGGTCCGTCGAGTTAAAGTGTCATTACGATCACTGCCAGAACGTCCGACATGGCGCAGAATCCACTAGAACACCATGCAATGTTGTAGGTATGAGTGATGACTGTAGCGGAGTAAGAGGCCAGTGCCTGCAGAGCCACTTTACTGTCGGTCAAGATAGTCCAAACCCCGTGTGCCAACCAGTAGACGTGTCTCAAAGCGGCCAGCATGGCAAATGTCTCGGCCTCCACAGATGACATCAGATGGAGCTTGACTCTGTTCTCAATTCCGTCCTCTGGTATACACACGGCAGCAGAGGACCCTCCTCCATAGACCGAAGCATCAGTGTACACTTGAGTTCGACGCAGGTGGTGGGTATGTATCTGGTGCAGGGTCAGTTGACAGATCACAACCGTTGGCACAGTATTCTTTTTCCGGAGACCCGTAATGGACATTTGCACAGCGGGACGGTGAAGTGTCCACATAGGCGCCGCATAGGAGAGGGGATGTCACCCCGCAAACGAAGAATAGCTTCACCGAACGCGAACGCAGGATAACGTTGAGCAATGCCAGGGAGGTGATGAGTCGGATGCAGGACAAGATGACGCGTGTAGGTGTGTAGGGCGAGTTTATCGCGAAGGGGTAGACACCGATAGTCCCGCGCCTCCACCAAAACAGAGAAGGTCCCCTAGACTTCGGCACACAACCAAATGGAGGCTTCTGGCCTGAATATTGAGCAGTTCCTACTCGTAAGTGGTGGGGATCCCATACAGGAAAGGGAGGCTATCGCGCATAGTGTCATGCAAGAGGGAACAATGCACACGACGGATGTCAGCACAGGACGGGCCCTAGGCGAACCCGCAGAGGTGCCGAAGCATATTAGTACAGGTGCCGGTGCCAACAGAGTGGAAGTTATCTACCACGACTAATTCAGTCCCCGATCAAGGATTATTCCTATTTAGTGGCAGTGCGGGACCTAGTACAGTCTGTAGCCAGATAACAGCAGGTGATAGTTACGGAAAGAGCGGCGCGCGAATGCCATGGCCACTGTCTTAGCCGGTGAGACAAGCAAGCTACGGTCAGCAAGACATGCCACAATAAGGTCTAAGGCGTGCTGCTGATGACATTGGATAGCGTCACGGAGCGTCACAGAGGTTCAGATGCAATTGTCTTCAGCATAGATCGTGATATGGGTATGCCTGGGCAGTGTATATCGTATGATGTTTCAATGGACAATTCCTTGTCCCCAACTCCTATGCACAATTTGAAAACGAATATTTTCCTTTGAGTGATTCGGCGCTCCACTCCGAAAGCAATACTGGGCAGCAACAGTGCGCTTCAGGTCACCGATATGTTTCACATGCGCCCTTCTGTAGAACAATTGTATGGAGGCGGGGTAGTTGGTACGGACTTATTGTGTGCAGGCAGCAAAAATTCAGAAGAATGACAAACAAGTACGTTTACGTAAGCTCAGTGGAAAATATACTTCACAGCGAAGACGAGAAAGCAGATGACTCACCATCCATCTTGCACGAAGTTATCAAGTGCGTGCCTCATGTGTATGCCTCATGTGCATGTCATGTGCATGTGCATGCCTCATCAAGTGCGTGCCTCAAGTGCGTGCCTCAGCCGACGGCCCGCACGGGACTGCCTTTGGCGTCAAGGACGGTTCAAGAGGCTGGAGAGGGGAGCCTTCAGGAGTTTCGGTTTCGATATAAGATTCGCACCTCTTTTGGTACCTAACGGGTCCTCGACTGCCAAACCAACTTTGTTCTCATTTCTGAAGGATGTACTTAACTTATTTTTACGCAGTCACTATAAGGATTTCGAATTGTCCCGGAGTCTCCCTTCAAACAGTTGTGGGCTACTCTGTGGAACCCCACGAAGCACAGAGTACGTGGCGCTGGCTTCCTCTACAGTGCGCAGAGACCTGTCAGAGAGGGATACATTCAACCAGCCAAGTGCATAGAGACCGACACAGGTTTCTTGGAGCGATGCAACAACGGCACTGTGAAGAGCACTATCATGTGCTTTCGTCACATCAAGGAAGACAGCGGCCGTCAGGAGCTCATCAGACTTTGCTTGCTGAGTAGAGGAGACATTGTGATGACATTGTCAAGTTGCCAATCGCATGGTCTCAGGAACGAATCGGGTGCTCTCAAAATACCAGCTCAGTCGTTCCATAATCTTTCCGACACAGGTTTAGAAGACGGTTGGGCGGAAGGCATCATTGGCGCGTGGAGACTTGCCTGGCTTCCGTAGCGACACTATCATCTGCGTTGTTTCATTCTGCTGAGGACAGCCATCTCGCCGACAACCATTGTAGAGCCTTAGGAGGGCGTGAAGGCAGATTTTGGAGCGCCTCCTACGTAATACAGACAGGCCCCGGAGAGGTGTGAGGGGGTGATTTCCCTGGGGCATGACGACGGAAATGGCGCGAGCTTACGACCCCTGTGACACCGAGGCCCCGAAGCTGTCGTTAAGAGGGCACAATAGCCGTTTGTAGCATAGATTTCCGCACGGAAGCAATCGGGATTTATAAAAAAAAAAAGAAAAGAAACTCCGCTATTGGGCGTCCCAGCCAGACTTGTACGTATCTTGAGTACGTACTCAAAATACAGTATTTTAAATACTTATTCCGGTATTTTGGTACTGTACTCAATACTTTTTCCACCAAGTATTTTCAATGTATTTAAAATACTTTTTTTCGGTATTTGCTACTCAGTACTCAAAATACTTTCCTTCCTCGTCAAGCCAAACCCAGCACACTTCCCGCCGTGCCGAAATATTTTCAGCTCACTGGAATTTAACCCCCTATCTTTGTTTCTTTTTTCGGGAATTCGGGAATCTGTCATTTATCCTCCTGTACAATAGGCTGGTCCCACGCTTGGGCTTGTTTGTCAATAGCCAACTTCGTCAGAAAACCGTTCCTATTCATATTGCAAGGTGAATCACCAGGGGATCAGGTACAAAATCCCGGCATTTATTTCCTTAGTCACGAAAGCAATAAACACGTGAGAGATGTTGAAAGAGCATACAGGAGGGATTACGAAGTTTTGGGTCAGAACATATCAACAAAGATTACTTGGGTTCACCGAAGTTCACCAAACATTACTTGACATCAAGACCTCGCAAATGAAAGATATGCTTAAGCATGGCTGATGAAGTTTATTCCTCGGATTTGTAAGGCAACGTTCAGAATACGCGTTTCACTTACTGCTAATACTAAATTACTTTAAAGGGTATCTTAAATACTTCTCAGAGTATTTAGTACTCTAATCAAATTACTTTCAGTTTTGAGTATTTTGTACTCTATTTTATATACTTTTTACGTAGAGTATTTAGTACCTTTTTTTAAATATTTTTGCACAGTATTTTGTACAAGTCTGGACTTCGAGCAACCGACAGCGCAGCAAGAAAAGCCATGCCGGGATGACTGGTTGACGGGATTCGTCTCCTTTCGTGTCGGGATCGCGGCTTAACCCACTTGACCCAAATCTACTGCGTAATGTGGGATTTCCCTCCGCTCACCCCAACGGGGTTTCCTGCCATCCCGTCCTTCAGCTTCCCGAGATCGCAGACACAACCAAGAAATTGCAACGTGAAGCTTTATTATCGGTCGATTTTGTCTCGTTGCTGTCCCGTCACGTCACTGGCTTCTTCGCTTCTCCCCGCCATCGGGACAGTGCTTTCCCGACAGCTGTCGAGGTACGCTGCGGGATTTTGGATGAACGGAGGATCCGTTGGAGTGCAGCGTGACAAATGTAAGTGGTGCCCTTGTCACCGATTAAAGAGTATGTTCGTTGAATTGGGTCTGTGTCTCTCGGCGCAGCGGTTTGAGGTTTGGGTAGAAGACGGGTTGGGCTCTACCCTGATTGGTATTTAGGGTGCGGAATCGTACAGTAATAACCCTGTCACAGGGGCAGTCTTTAATGATCATTTAAACCAACGGTCATTAGAAGATGAGCCTGCATTGACGTGTCAGCTTCTCAAACGGCATTGGATCGAATGCTCCCTGACAGGTTGACACGACCTGTCAATCAAAGTTTTGCGCATTTCATTGGTTGTCGTTTTCTATGGGGGCCGCCATGACACCAAAATTTCCCCATCATCTTGCTTGGGACGGTGAAGCCGGGATTTCGCGACAAAAAAAAAACATTTTCAGAAATAACTTCAATTTTTTTCTGTGTGTACACATCCACTTCTAATTAGCTGCAAAATAAACTCGCTCCGCGATTATAATTTACGCGAAAATGACACGTCTCGCTAATGTTAGACTTAGTGAAGAATGCAATCCGAAGAAAATAGGAGGAAAGACGCCACTGACGCGTAAGAGTTTGCATTATATAATTGAATCGCATTTACATGCGTCTTTGCCCATTTTTGATTCCATCTGCTTCTGCTACGCGGTTAAAAGTTCATACCGGCAGCCAGCTGCGCACGAAGAAGCGGTTCTATAGACCGTTTACAGCAGCCAGTTGCTTAGGGCGCTAATAGATGGCGCCACAGTAGCCACGCCATTGCTTGCCTTCTGCGAGTGCCTGTGTGCCTTTGCCTATGTGAGTGCTTCCCACCTTTTTTGCCGCTGTGCTACAGTTCTGTGCGAAATCTGGAAAAGCAGAGGAAGGACTTGTTCTGTGATTGAGTGTAGAAACTGTGACTGAGATCTCATCGTGTGGGACGAAGCTGTTTGTTAAATTCACGAGCCGTGGCTATACAAAGACTGCCCGCGTTCCAGGTGCAATGCACGGGTTTCCACAAAGAGAGAAAAAGAAGCTGATTCGACAACGGTAGGTATCGAATCTTCAGAGGAAGAATTACAAAGCGGGAAAGCCAGCGAGGGTAAGTAATGCAGCCCTCAAAGTGGCGCAGTATTTCTGTGTGAGCCCCATACTCTGCTGTAGGCGTTGGCTGCTGCTTGTGAGAATAAACTTCCCCCATAGTAGCAGGGGTCACGTTCCTTGGAGTTGAATGGTTCCGTGTACATGCCTTGTCAGTGCACGAAGCACTCGTGAGCCCCTTGTCTGTCCCCTCTACAACCTTGATGAGCAGTGTACAAATATGACTGCACCTGCTGCACAAACCCGCTTTATATGTGCATGTTGCCGCCAAAGTGGGCCCGAAGCGGCTTCTCCGTACTACACGTTCTGCTCACTGTTTGTGTCGACCTGATGTCGGCCTTTAAAATTCATACACCATCGTTGCACTGGCACAGTACTACACCGACATGGCCGCTGTCAAACACCTTCGTTCCCTTTGCAAATTCTCTGTTCAGCGCAGGCTTTCCGTCTCCCTCTAGCTCGTTGATCATGTGGTTGTACACATCTGAAATCAACAGTAAAAGTATGCTACTTCACAACGACAACATAACAGCCCTTACATGCATATATGAGAAAGGTATATCTTTCTCAGGTAGTTGGTACCGCAACCCTTGCGATAAACAGCAAGAAATCAGGATCTTGCGATATTACATTATGAACGTACCCACAACGTAACGTATGCGCAACAAAAGAAGAGGAAAGAAAGAAGACGCCGAAATTTGTAGTAACTCGAGCATAGTGGGGCCGATCATGTGGAACGCACGAGGACAGAAATATCACTCCAATACCCCTGTCAGGCGTACTAATTTAGTGTCACTTTCGGTGAGTACACTTGCTGTGAATGTCATTCTTTCGGAGTCACACGGCATCTTTTAGTGACACTAAATGCAAAGTACACTTACGATGAAGTGAGTTCGCCGAACTCACTTCACTTTGCCTGCGACAATCAAGTACGTAGCCTCCACGGCAGGGATTGCGTAACAAAAAGCTTATTTTTGGAAAAGGAAAGAAACAACCCAATCGGAATATATTTTTGGACAAATTTGTTAAGACAGCGCTGATTTGTATAAGAAAGACAACGATTTTTTGGCGAGATTTACCTGTACTCTCGTTCACAGACTGCCCAGTAGGGTTCGTAATTCACTTCGCGGCAGCCATATTTGTTGGCATTGCAGGGTGGTTAAGAGCACTGATCTCTATAGTATAGGCTGGATCGCGCATAAGGTGCTCCAAAGCGTGGTCACCGGCCGCCATATTGGTGGGCCCAACGCATTCTGTCATCTGCATTTAGTTCGAGCGGGGCTGCCCGTATTTTTTAAAATTTCCCTTAAACTAAAGGGCATGTCATGCCAGTTTAAACCGCAATAAATACTCAAAATGAAATCGCTTCTTATTGTTTCCTATGGGAGCAGCCGGCGCCAGTGGGCCCTCCAACATGGCGGCCCGAATGCACGCCTCTCCCCCACGAGCCCGTCTCCCATGTGCGATCCAGCCTTTATACATAGAGATCAGTGGTTAAGTGTTACCGGCGAAATAGCGAAATACTCGCAGTGAAGCACTGAATAATGGAAGACAAAAAAGACAGGGCGTCGTGGTCTGAGATAGAAACCAATGCTATCAGAACATGGAAGGACCAAGCGAAACGCGAAAGTGTATGCTGACATCGCGGGCCAGTTGCACGCGCAAGACATAGTAAAGACCACCAAAGAGGTGAAGAAGAAGATTGAAAATTTGTCAAATAAAGACACTTGTGCTGGTTTGCAACAATTATATTTATGACGTTCAATCGACTTCAACTGCGAAGAAAATCTTTACGAAATGTTTCTGGCCGTAAGAAAAATGATTTTACCAAGAAATTATGTCGCACTCCCCGATGTTAGGTGGGAGTTCAAACTCGCCCATCGTCATCACCATGACTGCTTAGTGACACTTACTTATGCCGTGTAGCAAGAGCCTAGTGAAAGTGACATTACAGGACGGAGTGCACTTCAAATAGGCGACACTAAATTAGTACGTCTGACACGGAATTCATTGCAAAAAGTTTAAAATCGGGGAAAGCGTCTCTGGGTTGCACCGCCGTACTACGTGCGCCGTGCCAACAGGCAGTCGGAAGAGAAGGCAAGCAGAGGCTCGCAAGATCACGTGCGCTAAGATGGCGGCGCCCAGATAACTCTGCTGTAAACGGTCTATACCGCTCTCCCGGCCAATCGGTTCCTCTGGCAGCCATTTCTGCAGTTCCGGGTCTTCCCGACATGCCTCTCTCCATCGAGATGGCGTCGATAAAAGTGGCCGCAAAAAATCCATTGTTTTCCTGTGTCGGGAGGGATATCCGTTTCAATCCGAAACCAATCCAGTTTCCCCAACATACAGCGGCCCACTATAATGGATGAGCAGAGGTGGGGAAATTACTTTTATTTTGTAATGCATTGCCATTACTCATTACTTTTATAAACAACTAATGTATTACATAACTCATTACTTTTTTAAACTTAGTAATGCATTAGTAATGTCATTACTTTGTGGAAGTAATGTCATTAATCTGGCATTACGTTTACGTATTAAGACATAAGCACCAAACGTGTATCGCATGAGTTTTCTTCCTTGCTTTTTTTATTTTTATTCACTTATTTATTTTTATAGGCAGTATCCACCCGAGTATCCGCCCAAATCAGTGCCACTAAATCCCTGCAGAAACGAGGCTGATTGGTGGTTTGAAAAACCTGGATGCTCCCAACCTTCACATGGCGCAATGCGCATTCGACGAAAGTAATGAGTAATGCCACTCTGCATTACTCAGTCGAAATGTATTACCATTGCTCGTTACTCAAAAGTAATGTATTACTCCCCACCTCTGCTGGTGAGGTATAACTTTGGATAGCTTGTAATAACATGAAACAGTACTTCGGATGGTGACAGCCTGTCACTCAAAAAGGTGGATGAACCCCCGGTATAAGCAGGTGCCATTAATGGCCAGACTCCATTTTTTTATACACGGCTCTGCTTCGATGACCACTGGTTTCGATGGTCATTGAAGACCGCGCGTGTGACAAGAGTATAAGGCGGCAACCGCATGGAGCAACTTTTGCCAACTGAATGGGGCCAACGGAGCGCCAACTCAGCGTGAACGGAACGGTATCGATGCTATGCAACAGTATGGAGCAGAATGTCCACGTCGAGGTTGTCATGGTGAAGCGTCGCCCTAGCGTTTGCCAACGCTTGTTGCACGCGATGTGGCAATGCTTACTGCAATAAACTGCTGTACGCATTGTTTAGTAACATAAATGATATTTTAGAGGTTCTTGAAAAAGTGCGGTGTTAATGACATCTAGAAATCAGGTGTTTGTAAAAAAATTTGAGATACGAAGCTGTGGCGAAAATATCTTGACTGAGGTGGCAGGAGATTCTCGGTTCCTCTTTCATCGCGGTTGTGTATTGGAAGACCTCGAGGCTTGTTTTCAACGGAGATTTTATAATTAATCCGCGACCTGCTATATTGTAGTCGGTAACGCAGTATGGACTCGGAACATGACCTTCTCCTAATGAAGTCTATGATCCTACTCTTGAAAAAGAAGCGTCAACGCAGGAGAAAATTGTGGGTGAGACCGCCATGGCTCCATCGGAAAACGGAAGGCGAATATTGGACTGCGGTAAGCACAGGAATGACGTTAAGTTGCGCAATTGGTGCGCTGTCGTGCCAGTTTATATACAGTGATACCTTCTTTTAGATGAAAACAATGAGAGACAGCGGCGACGTTCAAAGTTTCGTCTTGTACTTTCGAATGACGCCAGACGTTTTCGACTACCTCCACGATCTGGTTAAGGACGACCTCACGAAGCAGCATGTCGTTCGGGAGCCACTGTCTTCCTACGAAAGGCTGGCCCTCACATTCCGGTACGTTAACCGGCAATAATACTTCTCAAGATGTCAATTCTTGCAAAGGTGTTCTTATTGTAATGGTGCTTATTAAATACACGATTATTGGGTTTTGTTGGCATATTTCAGATATCTGTCCTCTGGAATGGCGTTTAAAGATGTCGCCATGGCATACAGAGTTGGAATCGAGACAGCACGTGAAGCCGTGCATCTCACCTGCACGGCACTATGGAACAGGTTGAAAGACCTATACATGATGGTGAGCGTTACGTGAGCATGTGGTCAGCCTGTTAACTAATGGAAATAAAGCCTGTTTTCCATTCCTCACTTTTGCATTGAAACGCATGTCAGTCATGTTTTCTTTCTTCCTTTTCTTTTTTTCAGCCCCCAAGTGAATCAGAGTGGCAAGATACTGCACAGGGCTTTGGGGAAAGATGGAACTTTCCAAATTGCCTTGGTGCTGTCGATGGTAAACATGTTCGAATTGTTGCACCAAACAAGTCTGGAAGTACATATTTCAACTACAAGGTAATTAAACAGTTGTTCTGTCTTTTATTGACCCCGAGGTTCCGGATTCAATCCTGGTCAAAGACACCATCTTCCACAAAGGATGTTTAATACCACGCACCATGTTTCATTTCAGTGCTAGTTAGATCAGTGAGCAACATTAGTCCTCAGACTAGCACTATGGAGGCAGTCATGATCGTACTTGTCTCACTACAGATTATTAGCATCTTTCTTGAGAAAAGGAGTGAACAATTGAACAAGTCTGAACGGAAGCATGAACCTTTCAGCCTACATGAACATTTCAGGGGACCTACTCCATTGTCCTGATGGCAGTCGTCGACAGCCACTACAAATTTGTCCTCATCGATGTCGGTGCAGAGGGACGTCAAAGTGACTGCGAAGTATTGAAGTCCTCTGCCATTGGACGCCGGTACAGGCACACTCGGGCTACCTGGCCCGGTCAGGCTTCCCAGAGGAAATGTTGTAGTTCCCAATGTATTTGTGGGGGACGAAGCATTCCAACTGAGGCCTGATTTTCTCCGACCCTATCCAGGGCGAGACCTCTCCGTAGAAAAAAGGGTCTTCAACTTGAGATTGAGCCGTGCGAGGTGGATATGTATTTGCACATTTTTATGCGATGTATAAATATAGGAAACACTCCCCAAAACGACAGAATTGCATCCCATACAGAACCAAATTGCAAACTTTCGACCATGCAAGTCTGATTCCATGCTGCCATTTTTAGGGATGTCAGGTTACGGCCCACCTACAGAGCAAAATTTAGCAATGTGTATCTGAAAGCCTGTGTCTATTTGAGGCTCTTTACACAAATGTATTCAAATAATGGCTGACTTCAATTCAGTGGTGCATCTATCCAAAATCATGTAATTGAAAAATGTATTAATGATGTCTAGTTAATTAATTGTTCAGTAGCTCTATGAACTTTCTCAAAGGAAGTACTATCAAATTAGGCATCACAGTTGATCTTGAAATATAGATATGGAAAATGAAAGGGAAATTTTATTTTTTAGACAATTTTGAATTGTGTATGCTTGCTTAACTGTATATTGACATCTGTGTTAGGCTATGAATGAGTAGACATTTCAATATGCACTTCTTGTATTTATGCAGGCACTGCGTGAAAAACGCGTTTGGTATTCTTGCCTCACGGTGGAGAATACTGCTTACAACTATAAACTTGAGTGTGCTGAATGCAGAGAATGTCATCAAGGCAGTGTGCATTCTGCACAATTTCTTGGCGGAGCAGTGTGGTGTTCCTTCAGGTTTAGCCGACGAGGTGGATACACTTGGCAACGTCATTGAAGGAGGGTGGCATAGAGATGCCGGACAGTTTGTGGAACAACAGCGTCTACAGTGTGGTCACACGCGAAGCCACAGCTGCCAGGAGTAGAGAACTCTACACGAACTACTTTGTCAGCCATACAGGGCAGCTCGACTGGCAATGGGCACGTATTCATGCCCAGCGCCCCAGCTTATATGGACCGAACTGTGCAGTGTGCGCATTTTTTTAAATGATGTGCATTCAGATCACATGTATAATCAGGAATGAAAATATGCAACACATATTTGTGAGCAAGCAGTTTTTGTCTGATCACACTGCAGAATGCTTTGACATTTATAGTAAGTGTTACACACACAACACAGCAATTTCAGTGAAAGATTTATTTGAACAGTTTCTGGTGAAACCATAAGCATACGTTCACAAAGTCTTTATGAATGCTCAGATACAAACGCTTTTTGACATGAAATTATTTGTCATATTTCTTTAAAATCTGTAAAAGCTCTATTCGCATGTCCATAACTAGTTCACGAGGACACCTCCGCATGACCTCACATATCATGCCTGCAAACTGCTCATGCTCGTCTTGCCTTCGTCGGAGACGTTCGTTGATTAGAGAAAGGTAACCATTGGCCACCTCATCATCATCATTTTTTCGCCTCCGTTTTCGGCCAGACTGAGCAGGGCCTCTACTAGACGTGCATGGAAAGCCTACGCTTGATGTTGGCGTGGCTAATGCCTGCTGTGCTGTATTATGGCAGGGTGCGGGAATTAGGGTTGAAGATTCGGGAGGAAACGAAGGAACACTAGGATGGATTGCATGAGATGGAGATGGGGACTCTGTTTGGGAGGGCAGTGCAGAAGAGTGTGCCTGAGAGTGGTCTGTACGGCTCTGGTCTGTACCACCAAGGAACAGGGAATCTGAGAGCACAGAGTCGTCGTCATGTGTGTGGTAAAATGAATCCATGATCGCCGGCACTGTCTCAGCAGATGCCACACTGTCCCTAGGTGGCTGCTGCACAGGGGCCGTTCTGAGATTTTTGCATATTCTACGGCAGAAGAGAGGTAAAAAAAAAACATTGTCAGTGCAAATAGAGTAAAAGTATGTTTGATTTCAAGCTGCTTAAGTCACTGTCTAGAACACACACAGGCAGTGCAGTATTCACGTAAGTGCTGCATTCAACGAACCAAACACTACGACACAGCTATAAATGTGCTAAAACTTAGTTTTCCTCAATACTGACTGCATTGCTTCAGAAGATGGTGCAGCATCCCTAAGTGGCTGCAGCACACCAGGCGTTGTCAGGTTTCCAGATGTTCTAAAATAAAAGCAAAACAAGATATCGTCAGAGAAAGTAGTATAAAAGTGAAAAATATGTTTTATTGCATATCATACCCAACCGTGACTTCTGTTTGGCACAGAAGAACTGGCAGTACCGCACTCAACACCAAATAGACAATCAGAGCTAATGCAGAGTCTACATTGTGTGTGGTAAAAGGAAACAGTGATCGATGGCATTGTCTCAGCAGATGCCACACTGTCCCTAGGTGAGTGCTACACAGGAGACATTAAGACATTTTTACATATTCTACAGCAGAAGAGAGGCAAAAAACATTATCAGTGCAAATATAATAAAAGTATGTTCCATTTCAAGCTGCAGAAGTTACTGTCTGGAACACAGGCACTGCAATATAAACATAACGGTCTCATTCAACAAACCATGCACCAAGACAGAGCTATAAAAACTCAGTTTTCCTCAATACTGACTGCATTGTTTCTGAAGATGGAGCAGCATCCCTGAGTGGCTGCAGCACACCAGGCATTGTCAGGTTTCCAGATGTTCTAAAACACAGACAAAGCAAAATATTGTTACAGAAATTACAATAAAAGTGAAAACATGTGATGTTGCATGCCATACCCAAGTGGCGACTCTGTCTGGAACAGAAGAGCTGACGTGTCAACATAAGCTTTGCACTCAACACCAAATAGACAATGAGAGAGCTAATGCGCCGATACTGACTATCAATACTACAAAAAAAGGAAAAAAATGTAAAGGAATACATACAGTACACCACAAAACTATTGAAGTACATGCAGAACGGTATACCTTCTGGTGATGCACACATCTTTCAGAAAAAATAACTGGGCAAAAGAACGCCACCAGTCTTCATGCGGCTGGATCTCACAGTCTTCGTATGAAGAACCGCTGCGCTTCTTCAGTTTAATATCCGTAAACTTCTTTCTGAAGTTGTCCCGCAGCGATTTCCAACGCTTTTGAACAGCATCAACTGCGCGTACGAACAATTCGCACCAAAAAAAGACAGAAAAAGAGAATAAGTTACACATCAATTCGGAGGAAATGTTGCCTTATGAGTGTCTCTAGCAATGCTCACCAAAGAAATATCAGACTGCATTTTTGTTACCGTTATTTCCTCACACATTGCCGATTCGCCATGTGCCACAAATAATATTTTGAAGTTTCATTTACTCACCTTCGCCTTGCACACATCTTGCCACCTCCTGCCAAAGGATATATTTTAAGTTGATGCCCTTATATTGAACAAGTTTGACGTTCCAAAGGGGTGGCCTCCTTGAAACCTCCGATATTAATATATCAACGTCTGGCCGTCTATCAGCGTGACTGGCCATCTGCGTGTCCTTCTAGGAGGCAAGCGAAGAGGGCAAAGACCGAAAAAAAAAAGGGGGGGGGGTCACAGGCATGTTGACAGGTGACTTTGTCACGTGCTTGTAGCATTTCCTGTGAAGCGTGTTTTCATTGGCGCACATGGTTCCGTCGGGTGGCGTCACTTCCTCTCCTCAGACTAAATATCTATCCTTGGCAGAAACCGGCTCTTCGGTCGGTCGCCTATTGTTCGCTTAGTAGGTCACCGTTCCTTTCAAGTTCTACTGCCATTCAGTTGGCAAAAGTGCTCCATGCGGTTGCCGCCTAAGAGTCTGTAGTGACTGGGATGAGTGCATTATGGTGACGGTGACATTTCTCCGTACGTGACCTTCGGCATAGCCAGTGCATCCGTGCATTCCTTCACGCCGGCTCTCGGTTTAGTCGTAGTTGTCGTTTGCAAAAAGAAAAAAAAAAAGAACAGGAACAACGTTCCAAAAGTTCAAAAATCATCCAACCTGTCGATCAGGACATCTTCCGGCGGTTGGTCTGGTTGCTGAGGGGCGTGACGCAACAGTTCGGGGCGTCGGGGGTTTCCACAGCGGCGGAGACACCTTCATTGACACAGGCGTCATCTGCCTTTACCTTATGTAACTGCCATCGCTGTTTTGTCCCGCGATGTATCGCTGGCATTGCGCATTGATGGCAGAGGAGGCAACGTTCTTCTTCAGTGTGGAGCATTGGAGGTGTCTGTTCGTATGGGTGAATCACCTGAAGGGAGCGACGACTCTCGAGGTATCATCCCGTACATAGAATACGGGGTTGTGACGATCATTTCGTTCAGAGGCTCATTGCACCGTCGGAGGCTCAGGGCTGTCTGCAACAACTGGCCACGTAGCAACAGATCTCTGAGACGACAGAACAGTTGCGCGCCCTCGAGATGAAGGTGCTCGAATAGGCCGTGATCGCCTCGGACGTCCAAATGGCGCTGGCTGAACAAAGTCACGGGACTGAGGCCTCTAACGGAGGACATCTCCTACGCTAAAGGAAAAACGCAATACGGTGAGAGGACGACCTCAAGGGGTGTGAGTGCCCGTAAAGGTACTCCCCTCAACATTATACTGGAAAACTGTGGAGCAGAAATCGCATTGAAAAAGACCCACTACGCAAGACCGCTAGGGTTTAGTAACTGGGAAAGTGCGGGCACGTGCACTGCCTGCGGGGACGCAAACTGTAGCGACTGAAATGTCCGTGAGCGGCGTCCTGCTTCAGGTCCTGAAGACGAGGTTGGAGGCCTTCCCCTTTGCCCTCGGGGTGTCGGGATTGCTAAGTTTTTTCTCGCCCGTTCTACAGCAAAGACGCCTTTAGCTGAGGTCGTAGGAGCAGTCACTTACCTTGAAGATGCCACCACAAGACAGCACACAATATTGGACCCATATCGTCTTATCGTTGGCGATACGGGTCCAATATGGGACCTGTATTGCCAGGGTTTCCTTCATATTGGCTCAAACTTGGTAATAGGGGCCCATATATTGCCAAGCTTGAGCCAATATGGAGGAATTGGGAAACCCATATGGGGAAAATCCTGGCAATATGGGCCCCGTATTGCCCGTGTGCATCCCATATTGACTGAAAATGCAGAAAATGGTACGTACCCATGTTGTACCTAAACAGCACAGAAAGATTGAACATCGAAGTGTGCGAAATGACCAATTCAATACGTCGTTATATCAAACAACTTCTAGCAGATGTACGTGGAAATCCCACTCTAGCATTCAGTGCACCTCAGCAACTCAAGTTTCCACCTGATGCAAACAGCCGCCATCTTGGTCCGCGCTGCCAATGCCAATCGGTCGAACCGACTGAGGGTGTGGTCGTTTGAGTGAAATCATGCCTCCTACAACTAATGCGCTTGCGCGACACTCGGATCGAACGTTTTATATGGGCTAAAATGCCGCTGGTTCCTCTAATGACAACAGAACTGCAGCAGGCCAAGTAAACACAATGTTTGATGGGAAGGGATGTCTGTTCTATAACACTAGATACTTTCAATGTACTGCAGACAGTGTGAGTTGCTGAAGTGTTGTACCCTAGGAGCGGGTTGGAAATTTTTGGTTCATACACTATCGCAATCCCAATCAAGGCTTCTGATGGATGTTTGGCATTGGCAGTTCCGTTGGACTGCCTGGGTTCCTCAGCAAGACGGGCGTAGCACCTGTTCTTCGTTTCTAGGGTGATGTAGTGTTGTTTTTGCTCTGCTATGCAACGTCGATGAATAAGAAGATCTGCAGAAATGAAAAAGCAAACAGAAGAGAGAAGTAATATCAGTGGTGGATATGAAACCGGATAATGCTTTGTTATTGCACGGACTTCCCGCTGGTGTTATCACGGAAGTAGTGGAGCAATATGGGCCAAATGGGTTTGCCAATATGGGCAGCCCATATTGGACAAATATTGGTAATCTTGGCAACCCATATGGGACCAATATTGGACCAATATTGGCGTGTTGCTTGGGGTCCAAACTATCTGAGAGCGAAGCTGCAAAGCCGCGAAGCGCATCACAAAGCAGGTAATGTTCCGATATTCACGGTTGTACAGCCAAGCCTTGTCCAACCTTGCAACGTCCAGTTTCTCCCGAATCGTCCGATCTGCAACGCCCAGTCGACTTCGGAGGTCCACAGCAAACCATGAGTAAGGAGGCCGGGTACTGCCATATCGGAGGCCCACACAATTCTCCACTGGAAAAGGTGCCTCTCATCCCAAGTTCAGGAACGCAGAGGTGAAGCCTGTGGATCTGTTGACCCTGTAGCGAACGCCAGTTCAGTCAGGCGTAGCTCCCGGTCACTGCGGTGCTGGCTGGTCAAAGCAACCAACACCATTTTCAGGTTCCGATCAACACGTTCGGTAATGTTTGCTCGAGGGTGATACGGGGAAGTCTTCTCGTGCTGTATGCCTATGACAGCGAAAGAATTTGAAAGCACCTCAGTTGCGAAGTAGGTTGCGTCATCTGCGATGAGCTGAGCAGGAAACCCGAACCGGCAAAAGTTGTCCAGTAGTCTCCTCTAGGACTATCACATATATCACAAGCAAGAATTTGCCAACGTCTATTGCTCTGAACCGGCTGCAAGTGCCAAGGGGATAAACCACCACGAGGGTTTGCTCTTTGGCATACGGGACAAGTACGGATTTACTTTATTACATCCTGCCTCATTCCAAACTTATCCCATGTCGCAACACGTCATAACTTTTCATAAGTTTTCTGCTGTAACCTGCCAAGGCCAAGCCATGATAGTAATGTATGAAAGACTTACGCAACTTTGGTGGCATCATGACTCTGAATGGGGATGAGCCGTCGTCCTCATCCGCCTGGGGTATGTACCTGAACAGGATGCGATCCTCGTCCGGCAGATAGGGGTCGTGCCGTCTGTCACTCGTTCCGGTGCCAGCCGACTCGCGCTCAGCTAACCATTGGGACACCCGCTGACAAAGGCCGTCCGCTGTCTGAGCGTCTAAGAGCTGCTCTCTGCTAGCGGCGTGCCCCAAAACGGAGATACATATCGTGTCACATGTGCTGCTGCCAGGAGTTGAGAAGGCGCTTCGGTGCCTTCCACTCCCCCATCCGGTGGAGGCGGACGGGTTAGTGCGTCTGCTTCCACGTTCATCGAGGCCCGCCTGCACGAATTCTGCAAAGGACTTATCTGCATGCCGAGTACGATTATGTAGCTCATCCAGGATATGGTATTCGTAATCCAGGGGAAGGAATTCGCCCTTAAACCATTTCTGGAAGTTCTTAACGGACATAAGCCTCGACTGCAGTCGAAGCCAGGCAAGCGATTAAGGCCAATCGAAGCCAGTCGATCACGGCAACCTGTAGGATACTTTGCATCAGGACTTCATCTGATATTTTCATACCAGTCTCATAGGCTGTAAAATCATCTAAGATGTGTGCGACAGACTTTTTTCGGTACACCCCGAGAAGGTATATAGCGACCGGTTAATTCATTCGCTTATGCCTGGAGCGGCGAAACCCACCTGGCATCAAGGCGTTGTGCCACCAACGGCCATGGCTCCGTCATACGTGACACGAGTTCTACCGTTATAGTGGGGTCTAATTGCGGCACTGCAGGTGCCGGAGTTGGATTACCTTGGTACGGAGGCACTGCATGTGCCTCGTTATCCCCGGCTGGTCCTGTTGGCTCCGCCAGCGCCGAAGCGCTGCGTGCCAGCCTCTCCTCCGAACGGGACCGCTGCTGCACAGGGCACTTCCATCCAATCAGGACGTTGTATCCGCCGGCCGGCGAACGCTGCATCAGCACCGCTTCTCGGACACCGGGCGGGATCTACAAACACTTAAAAGAACGAAACAAAGCAACAGCGAAACAGAGCAGAAACTGCTGACTAAAAAAAAAAAAAGAAACACAGTACTGCGCCTACAAACAACAAAAGCAACCAGGCCATATACTGAATAAAAATAAAACCTGTCCCCCGTTAACAATAGCAGAAAAGACCGCAGGAAAGAATACAAACAAAAACGTGCTGCAAGTTCCCCGCGGCAGACCACAGGAGCTGTGACCCGAAACGTTGGGCGCCAGCTGTGGGAACCTTAATTCCACTATTTAGGCGAAGCCCGTCCGTTCCGTTTTAGGGAAGACACTGCAAGCGAAGAAGCAGCAAACAACAAAGGCTTAATTCATGACTTAGAACAATCCGCAGAACAGACAACTCTCAGACGCCCACCAAGACCAGGAAAAAAGGCTCTCCATCATGAGAAGATGTGGGTTCGAGTCCTACAGCTGGCCATAGTGGGCATTTTGGTGAAACCTCACTCGCCCTAACCCTCACGGCCCTCACGGGCACATGCCCTCACTCGCCCTCACCCTCACCGCCCTCACGAGCACATGCGCTCACTCGCCCTCACCCTCACCGCCCTCATGAGCACAGGCCCTCACTCGCCCTCACCCTCACGGCACTCACAAACGAAAACCCTCACCCATGAGGATCTTACCCTCATAGGGTCTCCTGTGAGTCCGCTCATGAGGCTGTGCCCCTCATGAGACCTCCTGTGAGTGCACTCATGAGGTCTGAGGGGCGCCAGGTCTCTGTGAGTGAAGTCACTGGTGAGGCCTGAGGTGTGTGAGGTCAGTATGAGGGCATTCAGAAATGAGGTCAAACGACGCATACCAGACGTGCGCAAATTAAATTATGAAGGCATTGATGATATGGTTCCAGCGACACAACTAGAGGCTGTGTGCACTTTAACGGCTGGTGTGCACGCATTTAGCAATTTCGTCTACGTCGCGCTGGAAACACAGCAAAGCGTCCTGATCTGACTCATTACTTGGTGATATGGTTCCAGTGACCCAACTACCGGCAGGGTGCACTTCAAAGGGCTGGAATGCCGGTTTTTAGAAATTTTGTCTACGTCTCGCTGGGAACACAGCAAATCGTCCTGAGCTGACTGATTACTCGGTGATATGGTTCCAGTGACCCAGCTACCGGCAGTTGTGCACTTTAAAGGGCTGGTGTGCCCGTTTTTAGCAATTTCGTCTATGTCGCGCTGGGAACACAGCAAAGCGTCCTGAGCTTACTGATTAGTTAGTGATATGGTTCCAGTGACGCAACTACCGGCAGGGTGCACTTTAAAGGGCTGGTGTGGCCGTTTTTAGCAATTTCGTCTATGTCGCGCTGGGAACACAGCAAAGCCTCCTGAGGCTTACTAAAAACGTGCACACGAGCCCTTTAAAGTGCACCCTGCCGGTAGTTGGGACGCTAGAACCATATCACGAAGTAATCAGTCAGCTCAAGACGCTTTGCTGCCTTCCCAGTGTGACGTAGACCAAATTGGTACAAACGGGCACACCAGCCCTTTAAAGTGCACACTGCGTGTAGTTGTGTCGCTGGAACCATATCACCAAGTAATCCGTCAGCTCAGGACGCTTGGCTGTGTTTCCAGCGCGACGTAGACGAAATTGATAAAAATGGGCACATCAGCCCTTTAAAGTGCACACTGCGTGTAGTTGGGTCGCTGGAACCATATCACCAATTAATCCGTCAGCTCAGAACGCTTGGCTGTGTTTCCAGCGCGACGTAGACGAAATTGCTAAAAACGGGCACACCAGCCCCTTAAAGTGCACACTGCGTGTAGTTGGGTCGCTGGAACCATATCACCAACTAATCCGTCAGCTCAGAACCCTTGGCTGTTTTCCAGCGCGACGTAGACGAAATTGCTAGAAACGGGCATATCAGCCCTTTAAAGTGCACACTGCGTGTAGTTGGGTCGCTGGAACCATATCACCAACTAATCCGTCAGCTCAGAACGCTTGGCTGTGTTTCCAGCGCGACGTAGACGAAATTGCTAAAAATGGGCACATCAGCCCTTTAAAGTGCACACTGCGTGTAGTTGGGTCGCTGGAACCATATCACCAACTAATCCGTCAGCTCAGAACGCTTGGCTGTGTTTCCAGCGCGACGTAGACGAAATTGCTAAAAATGGGCACATCAGCCCTTTAAAGTGCACACTGCGTGTAGTTGGGTCGCTGGAACCATATCACCAACTAATCCGTCAGCTCAGAACCCTTGGCTGTTTTCCAGCGCGACGTAGACGAAATTGCTAGAAACGGGCATATCAGCCCTTTAAAGTGCACACTGCGTGTAGTTGGGTCGCTGGAACCATATCACCAACTAATCCGTCAGCTCAGAACGCTTGGCTGTGTTTCCAGCGCGACGTAGACGAAATTGCTAAAAATGGGCACATCAGCCCTTTAAAGTGCACACTGCGTGTAGTTGGGTCGCTGGAACCATATCACCAACTAATCCGTCAGCTCAGAACGCTTGGCTGTGTTTCCAGCGCGACGTAGACGAAATTGCTAAAAACGGGCACACCAGCCCTTTAAAGTGCACACTGCGTGTAGTTGGGTCGCTGGAACCACATCACCAACTAATCCGTCAGCTCAGAACGCTTGGCTGTGTTTTCAGCGCGACGTAGACGAAATTGCTAAAAACGGGCACACCAGCCCTTTAAAGTGCACACTGCGTGTAGTTGGGTTGCTGGAACCATATCACCAACTAATCCGTCAGCTCAGAACGCTTGGCTGTGTTTCCAGCGCGACGTAGACGAAATTGCTAAAAACGGGCACACCAGCCCTTTAAAGTGCACACTGCGTGTAGTTGGGTCGCTGGAACCATATCACCAACTAATCCGTCAGCTCAGGACGCTTGGCTGTGTTCCCAGCGCGACGTAGACGAAATTGCTAAAAACGGGAACTTCAGCCCTTGCAGTGCACCCTACCGGTAGCTGGATCGCTGGAACCATATCACTAGTGACTTCATAATTTGCCCACGTCTCGTAAGCGTCATTTCACCTCATTTCTGAATGCACTCATACTGACTTCACACCCCTCAGGCCTCACCAGTGACCTCACTCACACAGACCTGGCGCCCCTCAGACCTCATGAGTGCACTCACAGGAGGTCTCATGAGGGGCAAAACTTCAAGAGTGCACTCACAGGAGACTTCGTGAGAGTAAGACCTCATGAGTGCACTCACAGGAGACCTCATGAGGATTATGAATCTCATGAGTGCACTCACGGATGGCCTGATCGCGGACTTGCCCTCACTCACCCTCACCTCAAAGGCGTGAGGTGAGGGTGAGGGGCACTCATGAGGGCCCTCATGAGTGAGTTCGCCCAGCTATGCAGCTGGCTAACCTTTTCAGTGACTTTCATCTTTCATCGCTCTCCATCAGCCACCCCTTTTTGGGCGAACATGCCCCCCTCTCCCACACACGCGACTTCCCAAGCAGCACAATGTACTGAAAGTCGAGTGCATTAGGGGTGGACGGTATGTGTCTTATCAATGTTCTCTAGTTTCATGAATCTGTTCAAGGCCTTTCATCTACCCGTCCACACCTATTGCACTCGACTTTCAGTGCATTTTGCTGCTTGGGTTAGTGTCATACACAGAAAGGAGGGTGCCTCAGCAAAGCTAGCGATAAGCGATGAAAATGTTCCCCACAAAGTGTTAGGAGGAAGGAAAATAGCTATATCTCAGCCATCTGATTATACAGGCTTTGTATACGGTTCATAGGGCTACGGTATCAATTGTTAGATACTTCAAAAATCAAAGGCGTTGGCAAAGCATCTTACGGAAGCATAAAAAGGAAGGGATTGAAGAAAAAGTGGACAAGTGGATCCATGCACACATTAGAAATATAATGTCACGCTACATACGCCTCTGATTTAAAGGAACTGTCGCATCAGTCGCAGTCGATTGCCATACTATGGTGATGTTTTATTTCGCGTTCATCACTGATCATAACGCCGAAAATCGCTCGCAAATTGATGGTGTTACTTCTCTGCGGTTTGATGAAACGTATGGTGTGGTGAATGGGCCCGTTCAGCTCACGGTAAGCTGGTCCACACTGGTGTGGGGAGCATGGTGGGAAACATTTAGGCGTAAGCCCAAACGCTGGTTTAGAACGTGGTTTTGCTGCATGGATGTTATGGGCTGCCAGGGACGTCGCCAAACCAGACCGGGTACCGCACAGGGTAACTGGATCCGTGTCCGATGGATGGCAGAACCGACGGAGGATTACCGGAAGATGCGCAAGCGATGCATGGAGGAAGAAAACACAAGGAGCGGCTCTTCGCGCCAGACTATAGCGTAGCCGCCCTCTAGCGGTTGCTCCAGTCAAAATTGCCGTTACGTCCTGTCTACCACGTGATCCCCTCTAAAGTTTCTGTTTCGCACGGCTTTGTTTCTCGCGCTGCTCTCCGTATGATTTTGCTTTTCGAAAGTAACTTATTGTGAAAATGTGAGCCCCATCGTAGAAACGACGTATGGTAATGTGTTTCTGTCACGGATGCGGCTGTCATTGAACTGAAAGCACTCCTGTCACGGGAACACGTTTGGTTCGTAAATACACGGTCAGTTTTTTTTTAGCTAGCTGTGTGATCGAGTCATCTCGAATTGTTCGTTTGGGACCTGACACTGTGCCTCAGATTCATTTCATGTGCTCTGTTGTTGCACAAATCTTATTAATAGTGTTCTGAGTACGGCATTCTTTACCACTTAATCAAGAAACGTACATACGTTGGAAGTCACCGTTGCCACCCGTGATGTTTCCGGTCCCGCGTATTCCTTTTGCATTCTGCGCACTGCCTTCTAATACTAGAGTAAATATTCGAAAATACAGATGTAACGTACGAGCACGCGTTCAACGTAATACTGCCATCTGAACTGTGACACAACTACAGCTCGCGTCGTCTGCTCTGGTGGCGCCGTGCTGTATGGAAGGTCACGTGAGCGGTCACGTCGTAGACAGGAGCATCCCAGAATGCAATGCGAAGCCGGCTACGCTCGCCCCGATGGAAAACTGCCGGAAGGGCCGCTCACTGTGTTTCCTTCCTCCATGGAGCGATGCGATAGCCGGAGAGGACTCTGGAGCGCAGTGGAAGTTGAAGACCCCCAAGGTGCGCGACCATGGGCCTGGGCCCGCAACAAGCTGCCGTTCCTTCCTCGTGAAGCCAACCTGCACCTTTCCTCGAGCAACACCTGCAAGGCACTGTCCCGGCTCCTCCTCTGCCTCCTTCTTCCAGCGCTATCATGCACCGCAGCGCCACGACATATGGCAAAAGCAGACAACGGGTAATGAGATGATTCCGGAATTCCATCTCTGGAAGTAGGAGAAAACGTCATCTGGACAAGGCCAGTCAATGAGCGCGGAAAGTCTGCGATTGACATGAAAATTTTTCTGATGGACCGCCAGAAAATTTGATGGACCATCGAAATATTCTGATGGTATCTAATGGACCATCAAATCCACCCTGATGCTTCCTGGTTGACCACCAAGCCGCCCTTGGTGGCACCTGAGAGACCAGCAGACCGTTCCTGTTGGTGCCTAATGGACCAGCAGCCTATCATTGGTGGTACCTAATGGATCGTCATATTTCCGTTGATGATGTCTGGTGGACAACTAGATTGCATCTGATGGTGCTGGTGAGCTCCTTCTGCCACTCTGCGTCGCCGCCTTGCACATTCATCCACGTGTATAGGACTAAGTAGTTCCCAGGATTTTTAACTATTTATACACGCTAAAAGCTCCAATATACACCTCCATGATGACATAAAATAGGTGCAGTCTGTAACTCATTCGCCCTCAACCACCACACGCATTTTATCGGTGAACATATTTCATTCTGTCGGACCCTTGTACCTTTACGCCATTTCCTCTTTCACGTCGGCGTTCTCCTGTTCGCAACAGATGTGGTTGAAAGTTGTCAAGTTGGCTGAGACGTTGGATGGAATAAGTGAAACTCGGTGTGCAAAGGTATTGATACTTTTCGGAAGGTTCTTCGGACTGAACGCATTTGGTAGAAAACCAATACACACGGACGCCAGAGATGTTTCTGAATACGGTAAGGCTTAACACGACCGCTTCACAGTCACTCATAACCTTTGTTCGAGGGAGTCGGTTGATTGAATTGTGTATTATTTTCAGTCTGCATTCCATCTTGACTAGTAATGAAAAGTGTAACAAGTACGATCGACCAATTATTCCGAAACCCAGTTGAGCTCATGCTATTCTGTCTGCAATGAGTCATTGACGACGCGCGTCTATCTCTCTTGCAGTTCCGCGCCGCGGAGACGTTGATATGTGATGTATTAGGAAAGAGTATTACGTAGCTCCCCGTTGACACCTGGACTTTCATTACTCTATCATTAAAATTACGTCCTTTCCACATGTGACTGAAGCTGTACGGTCTTGCTTTGGAGATATACCACTGTTCGGCCACCGCAGGCCTGGTGGACCATCGACTATGAGGCCTGATGGATGAGCTATCAACCATCAGTATTGATAGGCCATCAAATCTGGTGGGTTTCTTGACCCTGATGGCTTGATGGACCATTAGGTTGATGAACCATCAACCTAATGGTCCATCAAGCCATCATTTGATAGTTGATTTTAGTTTTAGTTCTTCAGTTAATTTTAGTTTGCTTCATTGAGGTTTATTTCATAAATTTGTATGCATGATACGGTGAAGAATTGCAATAATTCGGGTCCTGCGGTACCGGAATTATTACCGTAAATTATTGTCGTTTCCGTTTCTGTTTCAATTATACTAACTGTGCGATATCAGTTTCTGTTTCTGTTACCGTTACCTGCTATATTTCCGGTATAATACCGTTTCCGTTTCTGTTACCGTTTCTGTTACACTTTCCTGGTGCAAACCGTTCTATTTTGCAGCTTTCCGCTTCGTATCCACATCTGTTCTACGGTTATTCGCTTCCATTCGAATATCCAAACCGGCTATTCGCTTCGTATTCGCTTCGGTCTTCAAAAGACTATTCGCACGGCCAGTGGCGTAGCCACGGGGGGGCTAGGGGGGTCGAGCCCCCTCTACTTGCCACGGGCCGACCCACGCAAATCGTGCAAATCTGAAGAGAAAATAATATATGGGACGGGGTACCAATGCGACGATCGCGAAAGTTCTTGCAGTTCCTGCGTCTGTCTACACTCTTGAATGGATTTCAAAGTATGAGTGTATCAAGGTACTTCCAATCTGGTGACAGGGACTCATTGGTAATAACTACCCTACATGTAATCACATAGTGAACGTTCAAATCAGTCTAGATTTGCATGCCTTATCTTGCGGTGTACGCAATAGCCAGCTGGCAATAAAATGTGTGTGTTGGCGGACCCAGCAATAGCGGGGGAGGGGGGGTGAAAGTGGACGGGCTTTGGTATCGAGCCCCCGCTACCTTGGAGGTCTGGCTACGCCACTGCGCACGGGTGTAACCACCGCAAAATTTTCTTTTTGATCCGCATGAAACTAAACTAAGCCGATCCAAGTCCTACAGCTCAGTTAGTACACGATCTCCCAACTCCAACGTAGCCTCACCTGCACTGGACATTTGTGCCGGCTGCATTTGTGCCGGATCCGTCTGCTAGACGTATATCCTCTGTAATCATTTGACGCGACATTCGCAATGAAAGGAAGCCGCTCAACGGAGAATGAGCGGGGGCCGCAATTGGAACCAATCTAGTTACCAATGTACGCTAGCTACGACACAGCCTACCCCTGCGCGTGACAGACGGTGAACAAGAAGAGAGGTCACGTGACAAGACAAGTAAGGGAGAAACTAGTAAAGACGTATCCCCGCGTGCATTGGATATATCGCGTCGGGGGCTGACGCCTTTGTTGCACAGAAAATGAAATGCCACTTCCAGCGAAATGTCACTTCACGCTGAATGTCGTTCTTCCGCTGCTACAGTCGGGAAAATACATACATATAAGACAATGTGCGAAAAGGACGCTTTTGGAAGCTGATTTGCTTTCCTTCTGACACGAAATGCATCCTCTCGGATGCAGTCAAAGCGGCAACGGCAAAAAAAGAATGGTAATGAGAAAAAGCGTGCCAAGTGAAACTTGCCAGTGGATATACGTTTTGTGCGTTCATTTATTTTTTAGACTCAAAAGGACGACTTCAGCCAATTTACCCTCGCAGAACTGCCGTTCCTTGCAGTTAGATTCAGTCTTGGGAAAAGTTACTTGTTATAGTTACAATTACCCGAGCCAAGAAGTAGTTAAGTTATACCTACCGTTACATCGCCAAAATAATAGCTACTTAAGTTACAGTTACTTAAGTTACAGTTACAAATGACAGTTACGTTCAGAAAATTTAGTACTGAAGATGATGTATCAAGTTTTATCGCAGAATTACTTGTAATTCACATGTCTGTACGTATTGCACTTAAGGAGCAGCGGCTCGAAGTTCGAATTATTGAGTTTGCCTCTCTTAATTGCGAAAATATCTCGGCCCACGCTGAAAAGCCGCTCAACTGGGACGCTGGAGGGAATGCCGGTATTATATTTAACGAATATTCTTCTAATAATTGGAAAATCATTCAGGGCAGCTAGGGTGCTGCGTGAGAGAACTGATGCTGCGGCTGTCTTCTTTACACCTCTCGAGTGTACAGTTCCCCGAGGTACAGTTCTTCTTTGTCCCGTCCTCATTTTCGTTGTTCTTTCGCGTGTAGAAACTCAAGGCGGTCGTATGACACATGCTTCTTTTCGGTGGCAGCCTAGGGTGTGCCACGTTTATATTCTTCAAAGATGGTAGTCCTTATTATTTTAGAGTAAGTAACTATAGTATAACCGCAGAGGCGGTCAAAAGGTCGTTAAAAAGTGAGAGAAGAAAAATGAAGTGTCATGCGCGGTGGCTCAGAAATGCAAAATCTGCGATTTCGAAAAGCAGTAACTAGTTACCCAGAAAAGTACCTAGTTACACTTAAAAGAATTATTTCCAGTGCCAGTACCTAGTTGCAGTCAATAGTTACATTTTTTATAACTAGTTACTTGTAACTGAGTCAATTCCCAAGACTGGTTAGATTTAATGCCAGGTTTCACATTGGCCATGTTTCTTGTGGAGGATGATTTGAACCTGTGTATCATCACCCGGGAGTTCGTGCAAAATGCATATTCTTAGGTGCGTTCTAACGAATCCTCTGACGTTTCTCCACACGCTGCCGATCATAACGACACAATTTTACAACGTATCGCGTATCATATAATTGCGTACTTCGGCGCCGTTTCAAATTTTTTTCAACGTTTGCCGTTCCTCCTATTTTCGCACTGCTAACATTATTTCTCAAAGGGAGGTCATCGGTCCAAAACCCGTGTTCAAGCTACACGACTACTACGCTGCTTTTAGGCTGATTCGTGCTACGCAGTCTCTGGTTTAGGCAAAATCGCTAGCATCCAGAACATTTCGAAAACACAACGCGTGAAAAGCAGCCTGCGCGGGTTAAAGTTATGCTTGATAAACATAAGTGAATCGAAGCATTGCAGCCTGTAAGTGCTGTTCTCGAAGGCAACAAACAGCACAACGATGAACTGTCTGTACATGGCGTAGATCAGATAGGTAGCTAATAGTCGTGTCCAGCTTAATGAGGCTAAGAACTGTACCAAGCTAGCCCGCGGACTGTGTTGGCCCCAAACGGCGATTTTAACTTGTTGGCTGTGACATGTTCTGTATCGATGAATCTGATAGGTCCGTATCTTCTCTACATATATGGCACGCTGCTAGCCAACCATCATCCACAATGACAACGTTCTCGCTCCTGATTTGTTGATAACGGGAGGCGGAGCCTATTACGTGGAGCTATTGTGTAATGCATTATGGCAACAAAATAGGATCCGCCTCCCGTTCCCAACAAATTAGGGACGAGAACGTTGTCATTCGGGATGATGGTTGGCTAGGGGAGTGCCATGTGGTGAAGTTCATTTTCAAGAGTTTAAAGCAGAACGTTATGTGTAGCTCCGCGTTGGCGTCTGATTGGGTGCTAGAGTTCTTCAGATGACGTAACAATGGTTAGAGGTACGTAGATGACGGTGCGTCTACTCGCCCGTATCCGACAAACAAGTGCGTTTTTGTATTAACGCTGCACACATTATGAAGGAGTAGTATCGAACAATGAATTCTAAATAGAATTACGAAGCGAAAAAGAACAATATTATACGATTACACCGGTAACTAAAACATGCAGATGGCAGTGCTTACCTCCTTTAAGAGCAAAAGAAATCTAGTTCGTAGTATTTGAAGTAAAGTATTACTGCGCCGCCGATAGCAATGGCTCGACACAGAGATGTCACGCTCCCTCCTGCGCCAGATAATGTAATCTATCGTACTCACCCTGCTTGCGTATTCACTGTTACGACTGGTCGCATAACACTACGCTACGGCAGAAAGTGGGCTCCCCTGTACTGATGTCTCATTATTAGCGATGCAGTATTTCTCCTGGCACGCAATTGCGTCTCCTTATCAATAACGGCGTATGTAGCCGACAGACTAAACTTCCATTCCTTCTTAAGTTGACCACGACTATAGCTAATTGGTCGAAATAACAACCAGGGACATATCGCACATTTTCGCGGCACATCGCAAAACGGGTTATCAATCGTCATACGTGAAATACGCGTAAATGAAAAAAAATAAAAAAAAAAAAAATAAACGCTATATATGTGTGTGCACTTTTTAAAACCTGAGTATTGCTGTATGGTAGAATACCATAATGATCAACGAGGAAGCCCTGAGTGTGCACGCGTGAATGAACGTTCCCAGTGCCAATAAGGAATGCTCATTTTTGTTTGTCGATATTTTATAGACATTTTGGGTATGGATACATAAGGATCCTGAGAAACATTCACTGCATCTGCATCATAATATATCCCTATATATATGTTGCGCATATTTACACGTTTCGATATTTCTGCGTATCTGCATGTGCATATTTTGGAAGCTTTCTCTGCATAAAGTCCCGGGCCCTATTCATCACGAGCAGTTACGGCTGAATATTTTCCTTCCACGTGCCTCTTTGTAACGGAAGTGTTAAACAGAAACGACGAATACCAAATGAACGCGCGCACACACAATAGTATAATACGGTGCTAATGCTTTGCGGATTCTCATTGTCATCACCAGCGAATAAGTTTTTTTTTTTCCTTCTTCTTCCTGTCTTCTTCTTTCCTCTAAGTTTTTGTTCTCCTCTGTAGCTCTAGGTAACACGAACGGATAGCATTCATTGTGAATGTCAGTCTTTAACAATGATATTCAATTTCCCGCGTGACGGGGGTCGTCTCATTTCGTCGGTGCTGCTGAGATCATGCGGAAATGCGCACGGTCCAATTCAATTCTTACTTCCCCCTTATTTGATGTCGAATCAATAGGAGCACGGCCTTCAGAAAAGAGTAGAAGAGGAAGCTGGAGGGGATGCGCTGTATCACGTCCTGCGTGCATGTGTTTTGCACTACGCTTACCTCTTCAGCATGCAGCGTTGTACGCAACACCGGTTGAAGTAATGCCGTTTCCGAAATCATGCTTTTTTCGGTATCGTAGAGCGGATCGCGATCGTGTTTTTTTTTTTTTAATCAGCATCAGAAAAGCGTTCGCGTTATAGATTTATGGTGACGAGATCTCTGTATCTTTACAGGTACTGTTACAATGCGCCCCTATACCGTTTCCTCCACCGGTCATATTTCTTGCTTTTACTCATTGTCACAGGTCCACCTAGCGCTAACCAGTGAAAGGACAGCATTGTGAACGTTCATGGTGTCTTGAAGAAGAGATAAAAATTGAATACAGCAGTTCACTCGTGCGTTTCAGCGGAACGTGTGTTTAGGTTGGGATCCTTGATATCCCGAAACCCCGGGATCTCGTCTGTTTTTCCAGGTCCCAAAGCCCCGGTATTTTTCAGAAAAATCAAGGAATTTCGGTGATTTTTTGGAAATCTTGGGGGTAGAAAAAAATACCGGGAATCCAGACTTTGCGCAGTAGCAAAGCATAACTGCGAAATAGCTGTGGGTTCTTGAATTTCTGGCATTGGCTCTCGATGCTCGATGTACAATTGCACGATGCACGATGTACAATTCTTTAAAGGAGCTATGTCAACCATCATGCCCAATGACAACTTTCTCGCTCTTGGTTTGTTGATAGCGGGAGGCGGAGCCTATTATGTATCCATTATGTACGGCATTATGGCTACAAAATAGGCTCCGCCTCCCGTTTTCAACAAATGAGGAAGGAGAACGTTGTCATTCAGGATGATGGTTGGCTAGGAGCGCGCTATGTGGTGAAGTTCATTTTAAGAGTGTAGAGCAGAACGTTGTGTGTACCTCCGCGTTGACGTCTGATTGGGTGCTACAATTCTTCAAATGACGTAACCATGGATAGAGGTATCAGGATGGCGGTACTTCTACTCGCCCGTATCCGAAAAAAAGTGGGTTTTTGTATTAACGCTGCACACGTTCTGAAGGAGAAACATTGAACAATACATTAAATAGAATTACCAAGCCTAGAAGAGCAATATTACATCTCTTACATCCTCAACTAAATACCTGCAAATAGGAATTCTTACCTCCTTTAACTGCATCTGGAGCTGCCCAAAATGGCATGCATATTTCTGACCACACAAGTAGCCGGCCCCGATTGTTGACCCCTGAATGGTGACGGGCGTGCTCGAGCTTTCTCTGCCCGTTTTGCTTTTGTGTGTGGGGTGCGTCTCCTCCTGGGATATTGACGGCGCCGAATGGACTGTGTGCGCCGTTGCCTAGGAACAGGAGTTAAAAAGAAAGTGTCAAGAGTGGCTTGTGGTCAGAATGTTGGTTTTAGTGCCTACGATGAGCAGAGAAAAGAAGTACAGCGACGTACTACAGAAGTCAAGCGGTTCGACCTGTGTCTCGTGTTACTTTTCGCGTGCCGACGACAAGAGCACTCGCGATGCTCAGAACGTCCTCAAAGTGTCACCGTGTCCTCGTCCGTAATGGGATGTCTTGAAGAGGTCCAGAGAGTGTCATCATATGATCTTCAAGATCAATTGCGTACGTCCTGCGGTCGTCAACCGGAGGACATATATAGGAGAACAAAATGAGTTTAATACTGCGTTGTGCATTTTAATATCTGCGCTCATTAATTAGAGTTCTGGTTTGTTTGTCATAACCAAATTCAACCGAAGCAGTGTGATCGAATTACAAAAATACTACAAACAGAAAATACGAACAAATACAGGGCTACAAATACAGATTGAATTATTTCAATTGATACTCCATGCATTGGGTGAGATGTGCGTTAAAATATAGCTTGCTAGACACCTTTCATTGTGATCTTGGTGTCATGAACATCAGCGGAAGGTCAATGACAGGATGCTACACGGAGCATTTCCGTTGAGGATACAGAACTGTGACGACATAGTACAGCGCGTGCTTGACTTTCGATGGATCTCTTAAATCAACTGGGTAAGAAACACCGACATGATCTTGGTTGTAAGTTAAATACTCCAAGCAATTCGTCACTTCAGTGTTGCATATATATGAAATCGAATTAATCTTAAGCACCTCACCCTTCGTTTTAACTCAGGTGCTAGGAGGACTCTCGTACATTTGGGAGTTCGCAGGACATGCAATATATGGT